>NC_143482.1:49343431-49506249 GCF_027475165.1 Benincasa hispida
TTGACCGGTCAACCAACTGACTAGATTAAATGGTACTCGTGTACCACGTACACGAGTATGCCACATGGTAATCGTGTACCGGGTACATGATTACACTACACTAGTTTTGTCAATATTTTCTCAAAACACCTATTCTTAGAAATTGTTTCCCTCCAACCCTATTTTTGTCATTATTTATTAAAAAACATTATTTCAAAAAAAAAATCCAAAATTTGAGACCAAAGAGGAAAAACCCCAAATAAACATTGGGTGGAATTTTATGTATATCCTATTTAAAATCAGCTAAATAAAAATATCTATCTAAAAAAAATTATAGGACAAGTTATCACATAATTCTTTTCAAATAAGTTGAGAAATATAGTAGAAGATAAACAAATAAAATTTGTTCAGATTTAATGAAAATTACCACTATCCATTTGATTCTCACATTTTTCTCTTATTTATGTAACCCTTGCATCGAAAAAAAAGTCATATATGTGAGAAAATGATGCACCAACAATTTTAAAGTAACATTCTAATGGAGTCTAAATTAATTTTTTCGTGAAAAACTAGATTTTAGGTTAAAATGTATGTTTCATCCTTGTGGTTCGAGACCAATGTTAATTTAGTCTTGAAAATTCTAAAAAATTATTTTAAATAATTCATGACTTAATCTAACGAAATGATTATACTTATGTTTTTTACGTAGATTGGATCTTATGTCATTTTGTTTGATTAATTGGCAAGATAAACTGAAAATGGAATTTAGAAATTAAGAACTTTAAAATTAAGAAATAATTTAAAATATTTTTTAAAAATTTATATTTTCTCCAACGTTCTTTAGGGTCCTTTCTACCCCATCCATTCCAAGCACAATATAAATAATTGTCATTTGTAAGTCCTTTAAAATTTCTAATAAAAAACTAGATTTAAAACTGTAGGTTGATGACTTAAAATTAAATGACGTAATGATACAGATTTATATATATATATATATATATATATATATAATTTACTGTCACGCTATTTTATATCTAAATTTTTATATAAATTTTACCTCTTTTATAAAAGTTTAGGTGAAATATTTGAAACGTTTGGAAGTATGAAGTGTCTTTTTTTAAAAATAAATAAATAAATAAAATAGTTGGCTCCTAGGCTAAAGCAACGGGACAACAGGGGATGTTATCAGCGATGCCTCGCCACATGGACTTTCCTCTTAAAATAAGTGCACAATTTTGAGTAGTTAAAGGTTATTTTTTTGTTTTGTTTTTTTTTTCCTGAAAAGGTGAGAATAGTTAAAGATTAAAAAATACTTATGGTTCCTGAACTTTTATGAAAGGTACAATTTTGTTTAGTAATTTTAGTTGGTAATGATTTAGTTCCAGTACTTTCAAATTTGTTGCATTTAGTCTCCAAATTGTATGACTAACATTTTAACCTTTATATTTTACAATTTATAATAAGGGGTAGTTGCAAAAACTAACAATCAGACCAAAGTATTTGTAAATATAACACAATGCAAAAAAATTGACAGATATATAGAATTTTTTAGATTCTTTCTTACAAATCTATTAGTGATAGACCACATCACTAGTAGGAATCTATTAGTGATGGATCATATGTTGCTGGTAGGAGTCCATCAACGATGGAGTCTATCACTAATAGATTTTACTATATTTACATTTCTTTAAAAATATTGTTATACACTTAATTATTAATCCTAAAAGTGTTACCCAATGCAATTACACTTATAATAATTTAGTCTCTATTATGATAAATTTTTAAAAATTTTGTATCGATTTTTATTACGTAATGACTTACTCTTTATTGTTTATAAATAAATCTGATTTTTAATTATTTTTAGAACAAACTGGGGGTGGAAGATTTGAATCACGGATCTATTGGTCCTCAACATATATAGATTGTTGGAGTGTATATTCTAAAGTCTTGCAGTTTTATGTTAGTTGAATCAATGGTTGATTGATTTTATATTACTTGTGCAATAATCCATTGACCTAATATACAAGGTTATCCGATGTAACTTAAACATGTATATGGAGACATACAAGTGGATCGTGTTTAAGTGATAACCTAAATGATCTGTAATATATGGATATGGTTGGGTATCTTATGCTAGTAATAAAGACCAAACCACAAAATGTTAAGTCTCTTCTTATAAAGTCGTTACTGGAAAAGACTTATATTTCATCAAAATGACCATAAGTGATTTGACCTCTTGAGCGATCATTTGATTTGTATGGGTGAGAGTGACCAGATTTGCCAACTCAATGAGTCTACCATTTTGGGGATTTTGTCTGATTGGGGAGCTGAAAACACAACTACACAAGAATAAATTCACTCATTCCATAGTTAGGGTAAGAAGATAAATTGCTCATTTAAGGATTGATTTTGGTGCTTGAAAAATGGGGCACCTCATCCTCTTGTGGCCTGAGAGGGGTTCGGTCATAGTTGGACTATGACTAATTGTTCATTAGAGGGATTAGTGTACTTAAGGAGTTAGACATAACTATAGGAGTAAAACGATAATTTGACCAAGCTGTATTTACTAGCAATTTGTGAAGGGTCAACACATTGTTGATTGGTTATATCCAATGGACACTGAAATATATTTATAGTGTGAAGAGTTCAGTTGTCGGCCTTTAATAGAGTGACCGACAATTAATGAATATTGATAATTTGATTAAAAGGTTTTAATAAATTAATCTCGTACCATTGGAGCTTTAGGAAGGTCCCTTCGTTACTTTTTAAATTTTAACTAACTCAAAAAGGCGTAGTATTAGATTTTAGATTCAACTTTTCTAAAAATCAACTATTTGCTTAACCATTTAAATAAATATATATATTACAATATTCTTCCATGTTAATATACTTTTCACATATATTTTCATTTTTTTTTTTTGTATAATTAACTATTTTCTTAAAATTTTTATCAAATAATTTAGATTAAACAAAATTATTTAAAATTCAAATCATAAAAAAATTTTAAAAAATATATTATAATAAATTAATTATCAATAGAAAAATAATTAAAATAATTAACCTATTTTGATTAATATAATTAAGTTATACTAAGCACTAATTTATCTAGTACCATAACTAATTTTTTAATTTAAATTTAAAATTTACCAAAGAACGTTTTACTTCTTTTCACATCGATTTTTTAGAAAGCAAAGCTAACCACAATTATTTAACAATCCCAAATTAAGCTTAAACAATTACAAATTAAAAAATTCTAAAACTAAACATTTTTAAAGTGATTTTAACCTTTCATAATCACTCATTTTTTTAATCAAAAGTAATTTTAATCCTACTGTTTTTTAATCTTACATTATCCAAAAAATCAAAACTAATTTGAAATTATAGAATTAACAACTAGAAGTTTCCGTCTTTCAAGCAACTAGCACCCTTTCTTGAAATATGTCAAAATCAAGAGCGAAATTCTCAAATTTATTTCCGACCATTTCCAAAAACTAATTTATATATATATATAGAGACCCAAAATGATGAACACTGCGAAGAGTTTCCATTTACCTTTGAAGGTTTTCAATGGGATGTCCAAATCTAGAACGATCTCCATTCTTCCTCTGATAATTCATTCTTCATTGTCCTCTCTCTCCAATTGATTGATTCTTCAGCGTTGATTCCGCAAGGAAACCTGTAAATCCCACCAGCGATTCGCTTGGAAATGACCGTCGGAACTTCAAAAAAGAGGCAGCGCGTTCAACACTCTGCCTCCACCAGCCGCAATTCCTCCGTCGTCGCCGCTGCCGACTGCTTTCCCTTACCGGATAAGTCTTCAACCGAAGTTTCCAAAAAGCCCCATACTCTCCGCCGTACTTCGTCGTTCTCGTCCATCCCCGCCTTCAACGACGCCTCCACTGCCGATATTGTCCTCCGTCTGTATTCGGAGGTTACTCCTTTTGATTCGTCCGGTTCCGATTCTCTATCGTCTTCCGATGTCCAGATTTATCTTCATTCGCACGTTCTTCGCCGATCGAAGTACTTTTCTGCTCTGTTGTCTGACCGATGGCAGCCTCAGAAGGAGGATGATTCTGGTCCTTTGAGGCTGAGTTTCGGTGTTCCGGCGGCGCAGGGTGCCATGGATAGCCATTTGGCTGTTCTTGAGCTTCTGTATGTTGACGATATGTCGGACGCTATCCATTGCGCGAAGGCTGCGTTGGATCTCCTCCCCGTTGCGCTTAAATTTCTTTTTGAGGATTGTGTGAAGTCCTGTGTTCGATTTCTGGAGGCCGTGCCATGGACGGACGAGGAGGAAAAGAGAGTGATGGGGTTGATTCCGTTTCTGCAGGAGGAAGAATCGATGGAGCTTCTTGCTAGGGTTTCTCCAGGCCGGAATGATTCTTGCGAGGAAATGTTGCAGGGACTGATTTTGGCTGCCATTCATAATTATCCCAATATGGCTTTCGTGAAGGCATTTGTGGCGAAGCTTTTGAAGGATTTTTCGTCAAAGGAGTCAGCTAAGAGAGTGCTGAAGAGGGCATTCGAGACGAGCTTGAAGGTCGTGAAGGAGTCTTTGGAGGAATATTCAAGCCCAAATTTTAGAGGAGACCATAACGAAACGGAGGCCATTCAAAGGCTCAATTTGCACACTGCAATGACGAATGCCAAGCATTTGTCATGGCTGGTTGAGAGGATGATTGAATTGAGGGTGGCTGATGTTGCTGTGGATGAATGGAGTGAACAGGCTTCTTTCACTGCAGATTTACAACGAGCATTTCGAGACGATGGGTGGCGGGGCATTGTGCCGGGGTTTCCTTCGGTTCTTCTGCGATGTACCTCCAAGCTCGCCAATGCGGTTGCTGCTGGTAGCATTTTAGCCAACAAACAGGTACCAATCACTTTGCACAATCTTTCCAACATCACATGAGTAAAAATTAAAATGCTTTTGTTTTCAGTTGCGTTCTATGTATAAATATGCTGTCTTTTGGTGTTTATCTGATTGTCCCAACATCACATTAGTGAAAACTAAAGACTTGAGTGCAAGAGCTTAGAATCAAAGATAAAACAAGAACTAAATAAAGAATCATAGAAAGACTCCAAAGAAACATAAAGAGCTAAGAGCACAAGATATGATATGCTCTACATCATTTAACAGTCAACACGTTTCAGACAACGAAAACTTGATCTGTCTACTCCAATTGCAATTCCAAAATATGAAAACAAAATCCAACCCAAGGTACTATAAGCTGGTACCTAGGCTGTCTTTGGACATTGATTGAGTAAACATTCAGATTTCTGTTTTGTCTCACGCCAGTTAAGTTATTCAACTAATTGGTCCCGACCTTTTTCCCTTACTAACTTCTTGAGTTCAAGCAAGTTATTAACAACACAGTGAGAAACCAAATTAGTCTAGAGGCAGTTTTTGGGAGTAACAGCTTTTTTTGCATTCTTTCTCCAAAGAATAACCAAATTATCATGAAGATGAACGGAAGAACAAAATTAGGCTGTACAATTAATCATAGTGTCCTTTCTTGTAGTCCCTTTGCAAAAATGCTAGGGACATAGATTGGTTTTTTCGTAAAGGTTAGTAGATTCATTCTGTAGTCTCTTTGGTTTAATTAGAAGATGGGTTCTTTAATTTCTAGAAGAAGTATCTATCAAAGCCAGATAGCTGTATTTTCAACCCCCACTCACACACAAATAAGAAAAGAAAAAGAACAAGAAAAGTACGATTCTTTGTATCAAACCCCTGTTTTTTACCCCCAATTTTTCCTTGTTTGTTTGAGGATTTCTTCACTTCCGTTCCTTGTTGGTATCAATGAGGTTGCTTTGCCGAAGTAGAGTTTTATTAACCTGGGTACCACTGTTGGGACATTTTTGATTGATTAGAAAACTGCTTAACTTACTTGGTTTCACTCGGGGTTCCAACTTCTCAGGTTAGAAAGAAACTCGTAAAGCATTGGCTTCCGGTTCTGGTTGTTAGCAAAGATCATTCGCCCTTGCTTGCCAGCAACAAGAACCTGTGTATGGAGCTGGAGGAAACATTCCTGAGAATCATTTCCACACTCCCCTTGTCAGATGCACAGGAGTTGTTGCAGCAGTGCCTTAGCTTTACCCGTAGTGTTGACGATTGCCCGCACCTCTTCAAAGCATTTAACACCTGGTTCCGACGTGCAACACATCCTCCACAGCCAGAGAAACTTTGATGAAAAAGGAACTGTGAGTTGTGATTTCCTACCCTTTCAGTATTGTACATATAGGAAGTGGAAATTTAAAGTTTGTAAATAAACCTAGAAAGATTTCCTTTTGCTACAAGAAATGGTCCATGGATGCTCTTGGTGTACCATTTCTCACAAGCACCATCTTTTTTTCTTTTTTTTTTTTGTTCTAGTTGTGATGTAATTACATAAGAAGCCGATAATTATCTAGTTCTTTTGGAAACTCATCTTTATTTTGTTTTTGTTTTCGTTTGAGCGAAAATGTAAGTTCCATTTTGAGGAATAATTTCACAAGACAGTTTTGCTGGAGGAATGTTCATTTTGTGCTTCCAGAGGGGTGTCCTAAGGTCGTTATTTGTTACCATCTTCGGTCGCTACTTGTTCGCTACTATGTCTTTCTAGCATAGCTGTGATGAAACGTAACAAAATCATCTTACTGTGCAGTAAACTCAGCTGGAACCTGAGTTCAAGGTTAAAAGAAAAGTGAGCTCTTTACAAGGTTTTAAAAAATGGTCTGAATGATGAGAGGCTGGTTGGGAGGTTCATACTCTTTTCCTAGCCCTCTCTGAGGGGCCTAAAATGGTCATCAATAGGGTATGTTAATGTTGCATACTTGATTTGTTTTTTTTGAACAAATTCAACACTTATATATGTTTTTTGATATTCCAATAATCCGGCATATAATAGTGTTTAGATGTTCATGGTGTGGTTTTACTGTTGAACACTATGAATTCGTATTATATGAATTCATATGAAACATAATTGTGGTTGTAAATTGATAAGATTTAAACGGATTGATATAAATTGCAAAGTTGGATAAAATTAAAGGTAAAAGTTTAAATGTTAAAATTGATACAAATGGTAAAGTTGGATGAAATTAAAGGTTTAATGTTACGGGTCAAATTTAGGGCAAAAAATAGCATTTCCCTTCCTTTTAAAGGAAAAAAATTGAAATTAGAAATAGAGTGACAATAATTTGAAATAGTATGGCAATCATAATCTCTAATTTAGGTGTTCTAGTTCTAAGTCAATTTTGTTCAACATTCTACCGAACTTATATTCTAATTGTAGTTTCGAAACAGTGACCTAAAGTTATGTTTGTGTAACGGTCTTATTTTTTTTTTCCAAGTCACTGTGCAATAACTTTTGAACAGGATAGAAATATTTTTGGAACAAAAAGGACAAAATTTTGATTAATTTTTGTAATTTAGCCTTCTTACCTCCCAGCTTCTTAATTAGCCTTTATATCATTGGTGTCTATTTTAGAAGAAGAAGAAAAAAAAAATCATTGGTTTGTGCATTCCTTTGTGGCCATAAGACATCAATAAAGACCCTTTGCCATGTTTGTATGCCAATTAGTCAAGAATCTCTCAGTTTAGAGTTTCAGACTATGTTATGCTATAACAAACATCATAATCGTATAGTGTGACAGATACAATTGCCTATATATGATAAGTTTGAACATTGAAACTAGATATAGATCAAATTAACTAAAACAGCCAAAATATTTTCTCAGTTTAATTTCATGCAACATCGCACTTAACTGATACTAATTAGTCAAACCAATCAAACCATCCCAATTCAATTTCTCCAGTTCATTGGTTTTCTTTCTAAACGTCTTCTTAACTTCCACGATTGGACCCTTACATCTCACAACTAATTTCCATCTCCTAAACCATTGTACAACTTCTTAGATAGGAAAAACTATTCAATGAAAACGTCTTGCGAACACTTCTTTTCCTTTTTTTCTCTCATGATATTTGTGAGTATCCAGGCTAGCTTATGCACACCTCGACTGATCTCACGAGACAATCTGCATGACCCTACAACATTTGGGTCTCAAAGAAAGTAAACACTTTCTTTCCTGTTAGCCATATTCCATCTTGGAAGTTGCAAATACTTTCTTCTCACTATCCAACTCATAGTTCTTCTTAACATATGATCATGACTATCCAGTTTCTCGCCTATAAGAAATAAGCAAAAATTCACTACTTTTTTTAGTGGGGATGTGGCGAAGCCTTTCTCCAACTTAGACTTATCTAATTCCAAATCCAAGCAGAGGTTTGAAACAGATACTAATTGATGATGCTAGAAAGAAAACTACTAGATCCATCGTATCTTTGACGCTACAGCTTAAGCCAGTAACTAAGATCGCCCTATTCTAATTTTAGCCATACCCATATCTGTAATCTAACCATTAAGGATAACGAATGCCTGAAAAACGATAATCCAACCTTTTACAACAAAATTCTGAAGTTTCAATTCAGCACAACATTTTAAAAGTATTGGAAATCATCTCAGGACCCCGTATTTAGAGAATATTGAAAATCAATTGCACGTTATTGAACAAAGTCACGAGCAACAGAGAGATGCCTAACAAAAATCTAACCTCTCAAGGTTTGTATTCTGAGGCTTAAAACAATAGCTCTCTGCATATCCAGAAAATGTGGCCGCATTGCATTATACAATGATCAAAACTAAAAAACAGTTGTCTAAATGATTCTTCCTTGTGATAAAGGTATCTTACAAAGATAAGTAGGAAAGATGGAAAAACCTCACAAGTCCTACGGAGGGTTGTTTCAGCTACCAGTCATTTAGCTGTATTATCAATTACAATTCGTCTTCACCAACTGTTGTGTCACAAAGGTGTCACAAATCCTAAAAGATAAAGTAAAACGATGAAGTTAGGAAATGAACTCAATAGTATATACAAGAGACATATGGTTGACCATTCAAGATGAGAGTTATGGATAGTCATTTCTCGAATGTAATTCATAAACCAAAGAGTACATACCCATAAGATGCAATGTTAGCCAATAACTAATGGGTCACTCAAGGCAAACCGAAGATTTTGTGGGGTTGAGTAGCCTGGGCTCTGACGTGGGAGCTTTGGAAAGAAAGGAATAGAAGGATCTTTGAAGATAAGTCTAACTAACTCTTTTGTTGATTTTGTAACCTTGTACAAATTACTTCGTCTTCTTGGACTCCATGACCACACAAGGTTTTCTTTTCTAACTACAACTTCAACCGAAACCTCCAAAATTGGGAGGAATTGATGATTTATTTATTGAATTTTCTTTTTTTGAGTAGAGGAATTGATGATTTAGTTCTTTTGTGTATTGGCACCTTGCCACTCCGCCCTTAGGTAATATAGTCTGCTGTCCCTTATCAGAAGAAGCTAATAATGGGTCATTTGGTAACGCTTTGGTTTTCCTTTTTCCATTTTTTTTATACATAAGCTTGTATGAACTCTTTTTTGCTGATTCGTATGATTTTGGTTTTTAAAATTTGGAAAAAATTTCCAAAGGATTTTCTGCTAATAAGTAAGAAACTAAACAAAGAAGCTAGTAAGGTATCTTATTTTTCAAAAACAAAATCGTTCTCTGACCAAGTTGAACTTAGAATGGAAAGGAGAAACCACTTTTTGAGGAGTGTTAGAACATTGGATCCTGCCTGGAAAGAAGCGCGCATTCGCGCTGCCAGAGAGCGTATCGAGGATTTGGAGGGGAGGCTGCAAGCGCTGCGGGCGGAGCAGCAAGCACTCATAGTGCAGGCAGTCACCCACGGGCACCGGGGATACTAGAATATTCCGTCGACCAAGAAAAAAAGGCATAAGACGAGTTTTAAGGCAATCAAAATTCAAAAAACACTACATATTCTACAGATGTAAGAAGTTCATTTCCCAACTTCTTTTACTTCATTTTACATCAAATATAGAGGTTTAGAGACAAACTTTAGGAAAAAGAATCAATTTTAGAGGAATGCCTATCACAAATTATGCAGTGCATCGAGAATCCAACAGAAAGTAAGAAAATGGATATATTAACAAAGCAAAATCCCAGATCATATGAACAAAAAACCCTCTCCACATCATATCGCAGATAAAAATGCTCACATTTATAAGAACAACGTAAATAAAGAAATGGAGAATAAAACAACCTTCAGAAAGCCAGCACCAGCAATGCGAGTCGACGGCAATTTTGGACTTCAACCGAGCTGACGCAACGGCGCTATGGAGTGGCATCAGAGACTCCACAGTAGCCAAAGAAGAAACAATCCTGGAGAGAAACAAAGGACGAGCAATGAAAATGGAAGAAAATCAAGTATATTCAGGATCCAGGAAAGGCCAAAAACAGTAAAAATTAACTAAGATCGGGAAGAAATTCCGGCACGTAAACGACTGAATGAAATTACAAAATTTGAAGTGAAAGTACCTGGAAACGGAAGAAAAGCCTCTGGAGGAAGAAGAAACAAGCAATGGATTTAGGGTTTTATGAGCCAATGTTCTGGTGCGGCCGGCCATGGACCTGGAAGCCGCCGCCGTGAGAAGTGATCGGCAAACGGAAGCCATTTCTTAAGATACAATGCTGGAGGCGGGTTTAGCAACGGGCTTTATAGTGAGAAAATTTCTTTGGGTTTTTCTTTGTAAGATCTTTTACAATGACACGGTGTGTTTGGAACATGGTTAATTTAAAAAGTGAGTTATTTTGGAAAAAAATGAAATGTTTAATAATAGTTTAAAATAGTTTTTTTTTTTTTAAATTTTTTTAGTCAAAGATGAATATTATTTTTTTCAAAAAAATAACTTTTTTGAACGAATCTTAATTTAATTGGCATGGAAATGTTTTAGTAGTAAAAAATAACAAAAATTTAAAAGAATATATTTAAAGTTTGTAAATTATAGAAATGAAAATAAGTTAAACCAAGATTTGTAATTTGATAGAAGAAAATTGGGGGAAACTCAATTTTTACTCTAAATCAATTTAGACAGATTTTTCTCTTAAATTCCATACTATAGTTTTATATAAAGATAGAAATTCTTGGCCAAGTTTGAAAAATAAAAACAAATATTTACAACTTTTTTTTTCCAATTTTCAAAATTTCACTTGTTCAAAATAAATTAGAAAATAGATTTTAAAAAAAAAAGAAAAAGAAAAAGAAAAAAGAAGGCTTGTAAGCTTAATTTTTTTAAAAAAAAATCAAATAGTTAGTTATCAAAGAGGGCCTTAATTTTCATTTTCATCCAACTATATCACAATTTTTTTTTTTTTTTTGGAAGAAATCAAGTCAACTTGGGTTGGGCTCAGTTTAGTTGAAGGATTTTTTAGATCCAATCTAATTAATTTGGACGGTAAGTTTCTTCAATCCAAATAATATTTATTAAAAAATGAACCCAACCCAAACATATAACATTTGATTTGGGTTGGTTCTGGTTACTCGGGTCATTCATTGAAATTTTTATTTTAAAAAAAGTAAAAGTTAATATGTAAAAATTTAATTTAATTATTTTCATATATCGAATCAATAATAGAACTCAATTTCAATTTATTTGAGGAAATTTTTATTTCCAAAGTGCAAAGTTGCTGAGAAATTAAATAAAACTAAAATAAATATATGTATATATGATTATATAAGTAAAAAAAATATACTTTTTAAAGTTAATATATAATAAGTTCGAGTTGGTTTGAGTTTATTTTAGATGACCCATCAATCAACCAAACTCATAAAATTTTTATTTATTTGAACACAATCCAACCCAAATGAGTTAATAACCCAATTCAAACCACACATATTGGATTGGGTTGATCAGATATCGGTTTTTTAACACCCTACCTTCTATAAGCTATTACTCTAAATCTTATTAAAAAAAACTTTTATCTTTTGTGTTTAATGAATTATAAAAATATATATGTATCAAATCAATAAATTTCTAGAGACAAATAGCATAATAGTTTTTTTCTTGTTTGGAATTTGTGAATACAAGTAAAAGATGTCCAAAAAATTCATGGGATCGAGCCCTATGAGGACCCGCCCCGAACAAGACGGAGAATCCCTGAATACACGAGGAATGAGAGATTTTTTTTTCTCGTTGCAATTCGGGGCCGAAGATTATATTCCCTGATCTTGCCTCGCCCTAACTTTTGTATATAAATTATAAATTTATAATACATATGCATATATAATATTGTAGACTTTGTTAGGATCATTATGAAGGTTTTAATTATTTAACTTTAAAACTTTATTACTTTAATCTCTTAGATGTTATAATACTTAAGACAGGATGTTCTAATTGTTGAAATTTAATTTATAAAAATTATGAGAATTTAACATTATAATTATATATTTTTTTAAATTGAATGTGTATTATTGTTTCTAATACCAAAATTGATAGTATTTTATTTAAATGAAAGTTGTATTGGATATGTTTAAGGAATTATTGAAAAAATATATTTAATTGAAAAAAATGATTGTGGAAAATTTTCCTCGCGAGGATCAGGGACGAGGACGGGGACGGGGAGGGCTTCCCTGTCCCCGATCCTACCTAGGGACATCTCTAAATACAAGTTATTTAAGGGTCAATTTACGCATGGGTCAAATTTATTTTTATGCAATACTTCATTTTTATTAAAATTAGTGAATTTATAATATTATTACATGTACTCAAAAGTTTTTGTTTTTGTTTTTTTTTTTTTTTAAAATAATTAACCAGATGTAAAAGTACAAATAACCTTAAAACCTTAAAACTAAATAAAAATAAATCAAACTCAAATTATCTTTTGTCTTTTTTAAAAAGGAAAATAATACTTTATGGGCCATGGGTGTATTGGGCTTGCTCAAATATCCACAATGAAGCCCAAGACCAAGACGCAGCGTTTTATCGACCGGAAATCGGAACTGTTTCAGAGACTCCTGCGATCACAAACCTCAGTAGTTCGTGCATAGAGAAGAAGCATTTTGGAATCCCCACTGTGAGTAGCGGTGAAGAACATTGGCTTACACCATTTCCCATGGCTGCGATCTTAGCTCGGAAATCCCTTCTCGCTCTTCGTGCTCGTCAGCTTGTAAGCAATCTCCTCTTCTTTGCCCTATTTTTTCTACTCTTCCCCTCTCACCCTTTTCCCGGCGATGGACTTGTAAGAGCCCATTGCTTCAATATGGACGATTCTGAGATTTTCTTCTGTTTTGGGATTTCTAGTGTTTGTAATTCAATCGAGGTTTTCTTGGTGCTGTTTTTTCTTATTAGTTTTTGATATTCGAGTCGTAGAACAGATGGGGTCTTCGTTTCCCCTTTTTTTTTTTTTTTTTTTTTTTGAATCATACAATTATGGTTATTGGGAATTGTTGTGTGTAATTTATTTTTTCCGTTGGGTCAACATTTTTTATATGGAAATGGTATTGCGTGTCCTTTCTTTTCCCTAACTTGGAAGGATTTGATGTTTTTAATCGTCCCATTTTGAGGGAGATTATGTTAGAACGAGGAACTTGAAGTACTAAATGCTTGCAGACTAGGTAGTTGATGGTTAGGGGGTTTATACAATGCAATATCCTGAACTTTTCTGGAACAACGTAGGCTGTAATCTAGATATGTCGTAAAGATCTGTAGATGGTTTTCGGAATTTTGGGGGAGATGTTCAAGACTGTGAATTATGCGTTGTATGTTTTTTCCTTGAATTATATCAATGTGTTCACGGTTGGGGGAGAAAAAGAGAGATTAGTAGTATGGTGTTGTGCGTCTTATTTTTACTGAATAACCAATTACTTAGTCTGTAATCTTTATTATTTATCTATTTCTACGTTGGGGTGGGAGGGTTCTGTTCAATGTTCACCTTTGAAGGCCTTTTAGTGTTATTTTCTTTGATCTGAATATTTCACTTTGACATTTGATGATAAATATTATCTCCTAAGATTTAGTTATCATGGAGGTATTTACAATATTGATTGAAAACTTGATGGGAATTATGCCATAGATATCGTATTCCTCGATTCTGATTGTTGTAACAACTTTTTGTTACCCTTTACTTCATTTATCATGTGTATAATCTACTGTTGTTAGGCCGTCTCAGGACAAGCACTGCAAGGTTCTCCTTTTCATGGTCTCCGGTCAAGTGCACACTTGTACAGTACCAAAAAAGGTTTTGTTTCTAGTTATCATCATCTTAACAAAGATTTTGTATTACCATATTGGCATAGCAGCATAATTAACGGTTGAAGCTGAACTAAGCAGTTTGTAGTTGATCTGCGAGACACATACTTATGCGTTTTATTTCTGCCAGAATGGTGCTATAGATTTTTTTTGTTTGCTTAAAATTATTTTCCATATCATTACTCCTGCAGAAGATGAAGAAAGAGAGCAGCTTGCCAAGGAGATCTCGAAGGATTGGAGTTCTAGTATTTTTTTATTTCCTTCCATCGTTTCTTCACTATTTCCCTTTAAATATTTTTCGGTTGTTTGTTCTATTATATTTCGTTCTTATGAAATTAATTTCCTGGCTATTTTTAGTTTTTGAGCGTAGCATAAACACACTATTTCTCACTGAAATGGTCCGGGGTCTGATGCTGACTCTTAAATACTTCTTTGAGAAAAAAGTCACTGTAAGTGTCTTCCAATCAACTTTCTTTGGCTCTAAGCTAAAATTCTTGGTGATCCTGATTTCTGATTATTGTAAATGTGTCATGCAGATCAATTATCCATTTGAGAAAGGCCCTCTAAGTCCTCGTTTTCGGGGAGAGCATGCACTCCGACGATATCCAACTGGAGAAGAACGATGCATTGCATGCAAACTTTGTGAAGCTGTAAGAATCTGAATCTATATTTAACTTTTTGTTTGAACATGTAGTTCTACAACTTTATGTTAGAGAAATCTTTATATTTCTTGCCATCATTGATTTTAGGTTTAATTACAAGTTTAGTCCCTAAGGGGTTGTTTGAGGCGCTGAGTTGGTTATTGTAGTTAGTGGGTTATAATAGTTTGTAGGTTATAATAGTTTGCACATAATAGTCTGTGTTTGGGGTGTAGACTATTTTAATCTGGATAGGAAATGGTAAACATTGTAAGAGAGAGAGGATGAGTAGGAAATAGTAAACAAGGTAACAAAGAGGGGTTTGAAATAGTAATACTGTAGTTAAATTGTAGGTTATATAGTTGGAAACACTAATTATTATAATTGGGCCCCCAAACATGGTGTTAGCTATAATAGCTCACTCCATCCACTTGAAGTTGGGACCCAAACACCTTTAAGGTTTGTATCTATTGGATCATTGAACTTCTTTCAATTTATCCCTTGACTTTAAAAAGTGCCTAATAGATTTTTAAAATTTCGACCATTAAGTTTTTGAACTTCAAAAAGTATCTAATGAATTCTTAAGCTTTTAATTTTGTGTCCAATAGGTCCTTGACCTATTCGACATATTTTTTTAATTTCACGTATCTAGTATCTACTTAACATAAAATGAAATTCTAGGATTCCATCAGAGATAAAATTCAAGTTTATATCTAATTGATCAATTATCAATAATTTTTTTTATATGAAGGTCCTATTAGATACAAAATTGATGTTCAAGGACTTGTTAGCGCACTATAGCTTGGTTGATATTTTACTGTCCCTTGATGTTTTGAAGTGCATATTGTAATATTTTGTCGAAGTTGAAATCTTACTAGGATAGAATGTATCTAAGGTGATCGTGCATGGCTTTAATCCTTGACTGAAGAGTGTATTTGAGAGGGGTTCTCTAAGAGATGCAACTTTGACAGCTATTTGTGCTTATATTTCTCATCATTGGTTTATTAAGATCGACTGCATCTGCATGGTAGTTTTGCTTTGTAACCTCGTAACACAGTGGATAATAACATATTCACATTTTAAATTTTATGCAGAACTTTGATAATGTTACATAAACCATAATAGTTTAGCAGGCCATGCTTAAAATATTTATGGTTTTGATCTCGTGATAAATTAAATACTTCGAAATGATACATTTGAGTGTACACTTATCTGATCATTACTTTGAGTTGTGGCTTTGAACTTATGTCTGTTATTCTATTTTGATTTTCTTGTTAGATTTGTCCTGCTCAAGCAATCACAATCGAAGCTGAGGAACGGGAAGATGGTAGCCGTAGAACCACAAGGTGATCACACCTCCAAGCCATCTCTTTATTGTTATTTCTGTGTCCCTAACTAGTTTTAATTTTTAGGTATGACATTGACATGACCAAATGCATCTACTGTGGGTTCTGTCAAGAGGCATGCCCTGTTGACGCGATTGTTGAAGGACCCAACTTTGAGTTTGCTACAGAGACTCACGAGGTTGATCTTATTATGTTTTGAATATTATAATAAGCTTCTAACCTTGCTGAAGTATGTTAGCCTCATAGTTCTGTGATGTTGTAGGAGCTTCTCTATGACAAAGAAAAGTTGCTCGAGAATGGAGACCGCTGGGAGACCGAGATCGCAGAAAACCTCAGATCTGAAAGCCTCTATCGCTGATACATTTTCCCATGGTGCACTCTGGATATGACTTTTCTTAGTGCGTTCATAATAAGATAAACCTGAGCATGGTGTTGAAATTTTTTTTGTATTCTTGGTGTGCATGAGTCGAGAACATAATTCTTGCTGCTTACTACGGCCCAAGTTTGGGATTTTTCTCGGTATCTTTTGTTTTTCTTCCCAATAAAAATGGGAATGTATGGTTTCTCATGCGGTTGTAATGTAGGTAAAAATATGAACAATACCATCGATATATCTTCAATGTTCTTCCCGACTTCATGCTCTGGTATTGAGTTTGGAAAGAGAAAAAAAAAAAAAGAAAAGAAAAGAAAAGAAAAGAAAAGAAAAGACCAGAAAATTTCATAGAATGCCCATTTGAATTCCCTTTTATTGAGTTCGAGTATTCCAATATACATTTGAATTTAAGATAAATGAAGATGGATATTGTTAGAATTAAGATAGAGTAACACTTGAAAGGTACTAAATTAGAAGAGATGTCTATTTTCTCTAGGGAAGTGGTGCTTTGTGGAGACATGTCCCGAATAGGGTAGAGAATTCTTGTTTAGGTGAAGGGGGTAGGAGAAATTTTTATTTTTTGCAAGCTAAAAGGGGATGGGGAATCTCTGTCTTGATTCTCGTGAAATTAAATGGAAAGGTTTATGAGAGTGGAGAATGAAATAAGAGGTGAGGATGGGGTCGGAACCCATCCCTGCCTCTAGGGTTGTTTATAGTACAATATTTCACTTTTGCATTCTTTATGAATATTTATAGAAGCTCTTGTTGTTTTCATCGAAGGTTGTCCCCAGCCATCAACGTGGAAAGCTGATGGGCTTGGACATCAACGGCTAGTTATTGTTGTTTGCTTGTATTATTGATCAACTTTTTCTTGGCCAATCATTAGCCCTTTATCTCCAGTGATATTAAGCATGTTATTGAATCCCCATTCAACAAATTGTGGAGATACGTTGAAACAAGATGCACCTTCACATGATTATCGACCACAATCAAGAATCGATAAGACAATAAAATTTTCGTTTTAATGAGGAAATATTGAAAGTAACATTTTATTATTTATGGGGTTGGAAGATTTTCTTTTGGGAGGCAAAATGCTTGTTTCGCATTAGAGAGAAGTACAATTTGTCTTTTTCCTTCCCCATCGATGCACTGATTGATGCCACGGTTTGACATGAATTGCTGGCCTTTATGGGGTATCCCCATTGCAAGATAACCCCTTCGACTTATTTTCAGGTATATGAAATGTCATGGCAAAACCAACTCCATTACCATATCATCAAGTGAATTAGTTTAATTAGTAGGCAAAAGATTAGTCATTGTCTGAAGTATGTTTTTCTTGCATCTCTCATCTGTACAATTCAGAGGGTGCCACATTGTAGTTACATTAAAGAGAATTTTATGAGAAGTATATGGGTGATACACTGATACTTTGTAGCCACAGTTTATGTCCACCCTTGTCTTTAGCTGAGACTGCTAATTTAACTTGTCAGCGTAGTTCTTTTATTGCGTTTTTTTGGTCCTGAAATCCCTCTGCTGCGCATCGATCAACACTTGTCAATCATCACTGTTTCGTTCTAACCTTCTTAACTGTTTACCTGGAAAGAAAATCATTAGATACAACAAGTAGACACTTCGGTAAAAGTAGTTGATAAGTGAAAAGCATTCCTTACCTTCTCTCTGTTGGGAAGGTCTTTTGTTCTCGAACGTTGTTGGATGGCTACTAATTATCATAGAAACAAGACTCGATCCATCCCGATAGTCGTGGCATAAGAACAAGTTTGAACTTTTCTTCTGTGTCATATTCTTTTAAGTAGGGAGGTAATTTGAAAGTTTAAGTATCAAATCACTCCTCTCTATTTTCACTCAAAAAGTCATCAATTTTACTCGAGTCAATAGAGTTGTGAGTTGTATGGGCAAGGGAGAGAGAACCATCTACGTTACCAGATTCAAATCTTTGGCGTTTTTCCACTATATCTGCAACCTTGTTCTTAAACTCTTCATCAGTGCAAGCTAACATAGAACGTAAATTGATATTTATACGATTTTCAACTAGAACTTGATGCCTCGGGATGATGCGCCCCTCCAGAGAATAGCTGAAAAACCTGATTAATATCATAAAAATTTTAACCCGACAAAATTATGGCTTCATTGTACATCAAATGAACATGTTGAGCCAAAGGTCCTGGTTTTCTAGCTGAATTTTACTTCAACTTAGTTGAAAAATCACCTTAGCTAATGAGAAGTTAATATATGCATATGCTGATTCTTACCTTGGAAAGTCTATAAGATCTTGCAGAGGGCGAACCATGGTTCTCCGCAAATATTGATACTTCGGTCGAAGAATGTCGATATTATATCGGAGCAGCATAGGAAAATCAGTAATCATTTCTCCTAGATTCCGAGTATATATGCCGAGCGACAGAAAATACTTGAGATTGACCTCAAGCTTATGTACTATGCTATAACCAAAAAGTTCTGGCCCCAAAGCTATAACTTTCCCAATGTCTTTCTCCCTGACTCCTGCTTTGGTCATCAAGAATATGACCTGCATGGTTTTGCAGTTAAGGCTGTTGAGCATATCTTAATGAAAAATTTGATCTACTCTTATATTAGCAGAGGAGAAGGCATATAGTGTTTCTAGAAAGGAGAAACCACGTAACATTCTACATATTTGACATGAGATAATGCTTTGTTCGTCACCCACAATTTGAAAAACAGGAGAAATGAGGGAAAAATGGATATGATCAACTGTTCAATAGATGCAAGAAATACGAAGTAGGATGAAGGAAGTCCAAACAATCCTTACTATCTCGCTCATGTGTTATAGAGTACATCTGTGGATAACACACGAACTCGATTTTGGGAAGGGAAAGTAAGAAAATAGGACTGAGATTATATTGCAATATCATAGAGAAAAGACGCTCATCACACGAACTCGATTTTGGGATTGGAAAGTAAGAAAATAGGACTGAGATTATATTGCAATATCATAGAGAAAAGACGCTCATACTTACTATCGCCATTTATGATGTCTCTCTCTCTCACAAACTTCTTGTCCCATTAACCCCTCATCCATATTATAACCAGCCTTTCATGAGCATTCTTAATAAACTCTTTTTACAATGAATAATATTCCCCTAATATCCTAACAATATCCGTAAGATCTAGCCTAATAGCATTCCTAACAATAACTTGTCTCCTGAAAAAGAAACTGCAGTGTATACCATTTTCATATCAACTGGACAACGATGCACCGAAGGAAAAAAATGATAAACACGGCATAAAGATACCACAGATAGAAATTCCTAATGTCAATATATGGGAATTATTTCTTGGTGGTTCAATTCAACAAATAAATAAGGTGAACTATATAGTACATAAAGACAGGATACAGAGGATAATAACTCACAACTGGACGAATTTTCTTGTACAGGCTGAATGTCAATAATGATGGAAATTTCACAAGCATGTTACTAATCCCGTCATCTCGAACTCCTACGTCTTTGAAGAACTGCACCTTCATCACATCAAAAAAGGGGAAAAAAAAAAACCTTAATCATAGATATTCATTCAGTATGTAAATTTGAACATGGTTATGGCACGACAGAATCATATCCATATTTAGCTAGATAATCTTCATTATCCAGTTCATTTTTTGTTGTAAAATATGGACATGAAACTTTGAAACAAATTCACCATGAGACATAAAAGAAATACCTTTGGCACAATGATTCTCTCCAGATCAAGGCAGAAAACCACTGGCTTGATTGTAAGCATCCTCCTCAAACCATCTTTGGAAATTCCAAGATAGTAGAAATACTTAACAAGAGGCTTCCATTTATCCTCAATGCTACAATTCATCAAATGTGGTTTGTACGCAAGTAATTTTCCTACATCCTCAATCTCAAGGCCAAACTCCTTTAAATAGTTGACCTGGATGAATATGATGACTAACACCTCATGTTAGTGATTACCCTATCGGATATGTGATTCATATATCAATACATTTCATAGAAGAGAAAATCTTAAGTACATCATTCCCACTTCTTTGAAAAGGTAGAAAGCAAGGTCAATTTGAAGAAAATGAGCTGGAATAGAAATTAAAATACCACTGCAACTAGAAATCCTTGGATCGTCATCATCCAAACTTCCCTCTCCTCATTCTCAGGGCATTACACATTTTACATGTGATATATCAGCATTTAAGGACTAAAGACACAATGGACATGTTACTTCAAATTCAAATGAACAAACCAACATTAACATAATAAGCATGCAGTATTTTTTTTAATGTGGTTATCAACCAAATATCGTTCAAAGTTCAGAAACGTAATTTAAACTTTTTAAAGGACAGGGATTAAGTAGAAACAATGCACCAAATTCAAAGGATGAATTACAATTGAACAGAATCTGATTAAAGATCAGAAAGAAAGCAACGTACCTTTTGGTTCATATCTTCAACTGTATACTGTCCAAGCACCTTGGGGTAATCAAAGACCATTGTGCCAAAGTCTCTGTCGTTCATTCCCATATTCAAGAAGAACTCCACACGAGTTCTCAGTTCTTCCATGCTGTAAGATAACAAGTAAGGACATCGACTCATGACAAATCCCATCCAAACCATTCTAACACCATTACTCTCCAAGTAATCCACAATCTCATCTAATTCCTCATTGCTGCGTTCCAATATGTTCCCTCCAGCTTTCGTGAGTGTAAGTCCAAGATATCCCCCCTTCACAAGAATTCCTTTCAGCCATTCCACAAGACGTCTAATAGATTCAAGCTTTCCCTTCGACATGCAAATGAGCTTTCCTATCTGTGGATATGACAATGAGTTATGCTTCAACCACCTGGAAGATGAAAGGTGAGTTTGGTATGGTGACAAGTCCTTCTAGCCAATTACATGCCCTTATCAAAACTTTCTAGGTAATCAGTTATTTGATTTTGAAAATCTTAAACTCAGTACTTGTAGTACTTCTTACAGAGTGCTTCAGTGAAAGCTAATTCTCATAATTAACTCTAAAACTCGCATGAATTCAGGGAAAATCTCTCAAGAGTCAAGACAGAAAACATGAATTATGAAACCACTTGGAGCTCTATCATGCTTGTGGGGTTATTCAACCATCCCAATTCTAATTCTTCCCACAAGAAACCAAGGACCTAATAGATAACATAAAACAAACAAAACCCAAATAGCTTTTTGCTCCCATTCCATTTACCTGATAAGTGGTACAACATCTGAATCTTCAATGACGGTCTTAGCACGAACATTGAACGACAAATGAGCAAATTCAGGGGACTGTTTCATGGACGCAGCTTGAATCATCACAAAATCAATGAAATCAGACAACCACCCAAGCAAATTGTTGGTGTAAGTAATTCCAAATTTCCCCTTTCGCATCGCCTCTTTAAAGATCTCAGAGGTTACCTTCCGGCGAATCTCGAGAGCCCTCCTTATCATCTTCCGGTCATCTTCACCATAAAACTCACTTCCTCCATTTCGAAACAGAGATTGCAGGGGAGGAAGAGAAGAACCCACATCGAAATCACTCGGGGATTGAACATATAAGGATCCAGGAAATTGGGGGGTTCGTTTTCTCACAAGCGAGAGCTCAAGAAGCTTCACTCTCTCTTCTTCGGGCAAAGGGGGTTCTGGGTTTTGTGGATTAGGGGATTCGCCGGAAGATAGGTAGTGCTTGAGAAGGGAGGCGGATTTGGAATTGTGTTTGCGGGGTTTGGGATAGATGTGATCGGAGACGCTGGTGGATGGTTTTTCTGTCGGATTGTTGGGGCGGAGATCGGCGGAGGAGACGGTGGCGTTGGGTTTGTGGGTGGAGGGGAAGTGGAAGACATGGGAGAGAGGATTTGGAGGGCGGAAATGAAGAGGATGGAGGTGGGGATGTGGGTTTGAGTACAGAGATGAAGAAGATAACATTATGGCTTTGGTTTTGCTCAGAAATGGCGGCTGCTCCGGCTGTTAACAAGATAGGAATCTGGTTTGAAGTGGGAAGTTCTTTTCTTTATTATTTTTGCTTTCTTTTTCAACGGCCAAATTCTCTTTAAGATATAAGGTTCAAACCTTGAAATATCATTGTTTTTGTTTTTGTTTTACCATAAGTGGATAGGGATTGAGAATTGAATCTCGATCTCAAGATTGATTGTATGGATGACCTAAATTTTACACTTGAAATATCGTTTGACTCAAATTTTGTGAATAAGGATCCATAACCTTTTGCAAATTTCGTGAATAAGGATCCATAACCTTTTGCTTGCATTAATCCACTCACTCCTTTGTATTTGTACTCTTCCCTCTTCATGCTCACGTTCATCTAATATAATACAATACACTATTACTCTCATGTATTAGATCAATTTTTTCTTTTCTCCTCTCTCGCATTCACATTCATCCATTTTCTCATTAGCACTTGTGGTCGTGCTTGTTACTCGATAAAAAACATTATCGAGTGATTTTCTTTCTTTATTTTTGTTTTGTTTTGTTTTATTTTTGTTTTAGCACAATATATGATATGAGGATTCCAATTGCAAACCTCTTGACAAGTAGTTTATGACATCAACAAAAAGTTATTTTACATCATTCTTAGAATATAGGTCTAATGTCATTTTAAGAGTGGAATTTGGGTAATCTTTAACATCTATGTTTTAGTTTTTATATTGGTGAATCTTAGAATTGTACTAATTTAAATTCTAAACATTCATAAGTCAATCGATTTAGATAATTTATTAGTAATTTATAGCTATCTTCCACTCGAATTAATTTAAAATCATCTAACAATTACTTAAATAAAATTGTTCTTTTCCAACAATTCAATTAGAGTAACGGGAGAAATTCTTATGTAATTCTTTCTAAGTAGAGAAAAATAGAGGAAGACCGCGAAGAGAAAATGAAGGAAAGAAAGAAGAAGGGAAAATAGAATTCACTACAAAAAAATGAGCTCCCCGATACTTAAATCGGTCGTCGGGAGACAGGGTCTCTCCTAACGCCGTAATGGACCATAGGAACTCCCGACGATGTAAAGGCCCTTGCGCCCGCCGCCGCTCCCCCTTCCCTTCCCCCTTCGCACCACCGCCCGCTGCCTGCCCCTTCCCCCTTTGAGCCACCGCCCACTGCCTTCTCCTTCCCCCTTCGCGCCGTCGCCTTCCCCTTTCATTGCTTGCGAATTTGTTGTTCTTTTCAAGCTTTCAACAAGGTTTGCTCACATCCCTTTCATTTTCTTTCTCTTATTTTGTGAATTAATTTAAGCCATTGTTTTTAATTTGTAGCATGTTGGTAATGTTGGTAATGTTTAATTTCTAGCATGTTGGTAATGTTTCTAGCATCTCTCTCATTTATTGTCATTTAGCATCTATCTCATTTCTAGCATGTTGGTAATCTAATGTGAATTATGGATTATGGATTGTGGATGTTATTGTGGATTGAGCTTTTTTTTTTCCCTTTAATTCTTAAGGTTAGGGATTACTTAATTTACTATGATAGATGTTACAATTTATGCAATTTGGTGGATTATTGTGAATGGTAGATTATGGATGTTACAATTTATGCAATTTAGTGGATTATTGTCATTTAGCATCTATCTCATTTGTTGTTTTTACGTTATAATTTCTGCAATTTGGTAGATTGTGGATGTTATTGTAGATTGTGGATGTTATTGTGAATTGTGGAATATGGATGTTACATGTAATTAATATTATGGATGTTATTGTTAATTTACTATGATGTTTGTACCCCTAAACTCTATACCCCTAATAACACCTTGGTTTTCAAGGGAAAAAAAAGGGACCCTTTTACTTATTACTTAATTTTGGACTTAGTTTAGGGGCAAAAAAATCAATAACATTAGGGGTAAAAAAAAGTCAAATCACCTATTAGAGATTATTTAAAATTTTAAATTCTTCGAACAAATTTGGAACTGTTTATTAAATTAATCAAAAAAGACTTTGTATTTTGTCCTCTAATCCAGGTTATTGGTTTGGATTACAAGTTGGTAAGAAAAGATTTATTTTTAAGGATGGATAAAGAATAGATTAAACTAAGGAATAAGTTATCAGTGGAGTATAGATAAGGAGTATCCCAATTTTTAGATATGGCGAAATGAAGAGTGAGTGGGGTTTTACTCTGTAGTTCGGTTTGGGGCGATGGCCATTGACAATGACTATGGCGATAGAAGGCGGTGGTCACGGCGGAAGGAGAGTTGAGAAGGGAGCGGAGAGAGGAGAGGATGAAGGACGAAAAAAAGAGAAACTATTACTATTATCTTTTAAAAAAATTACCAAGTCAACTTCTCTTAACTATTTAACGGTAACCCGTTTAATGGATTCGTTAATAAAGGATCAAAATTGAATATTCTTGCCAAATTGAGCATAACTTAACTAGCATAGTACTTGTTGTATCAAACTAGATGTTAGAGATTCGATTCTCCCACCCCACCTATTTAATCTAATATATTTGCAAAAAAAAAAAAAAAGAAAAAAAGAAAAAAAGAAAAAAAGAAAAAAATCAAACATTTTCTAAACCTTTGAAATTTGATGGTTCAATTTTGAAATAAAAGAACTAATTTGACTCAATTTTCAACCCCAAAAACAAGCATGCTCTAGAATCTAAAATTATTTAACATCAAATAATTTAGGCATCGTTTGGTAATAATTTTGTTTTTGAAAATTAAGCCTAGAGACACTATTTCCACCTCCAAATTTCTTCATTTGTTATCTATTTTTCATCAATGCTTTAAAAAACCAAGCCAAGATTTGAGAACTAAAAAAGTAACTTTCAAAAAAGTTGCTTTTGTTTATGGAATTTTGCTAAGAATTCAACTATTGTACTTTAAAAAAATGTAAATTATTGTAAGAAATATGAATGAAATAGGTTTATTTTTTTTTAAAAGAGCCAAATAGTTACCAAATGGAACCTTAGTAATTTCATACTTCTTAAAATTTTTTAATTGGAAATGGACTAATTTTAACAAATATGCGTTGTTTTTTTTTTTTTTTTAAATTTAGTTTATGTAAATGTTTTTTTTATTTGATAAAGTAAACTGACAAATATCATAGGTATTTACACATATTCCAAGTATTTGTTAAAAAAAGTGGTTAAAATATTATTTTGGTCTTTATATTTTGAAGGTTGTTTTAATTTTAATTTATGTACTTTTAATTATCTAATTTTAATCTTTGTATTTTTAATAAATCTTAATTTAGTCCCTAATGCTAGTTTATTATTAATTTTTTAAAGAATTTATGATTAATAGCATTTTTACTACAAATTTTGAAAACATACTCACATTATATTTCTTTGCACGAAAATTATTATTATTTTTTTAATCAAATTTAGAAAAAAAAAATTAATTTTGAAGGATTAAATTTAAGATTTGTTAAAAGTACAAGGACTAAAATTAGATAATTGAAATATGTGGATTAAAATTGAACAAACTTCAAAGTATGTAGACCAAAATGGTATTATAACCTAAAAAATATTATATATTTAAATTCACTTTTATTTAAGAAAGATAGTTGGATGCCTAATATGCAAATTTAAAACGTCGATGTCGATGTTAATAAAAATGAAAATGTTGAGACCTTAATTTTATGAAATTTTGTTGATAAAAATATAGATAAAATGTCTACGAATATTGTTAAAAAATTATTAGTGAAAAAAATCATTTAAATTAATATATAAATACACATTTTACACCTTATTATCGAGTTAAAATATTTCTTGCCTAATGTACTTACATTAGTGATGTTTTATAGTTTTTTCCTTATGTTTCAACGACTTTATCATTATATAGTGGAAATGTTGATGTATCCCTTATATTGATGTTAGATCCAAAAATTTATGCAAGTTAAATATCGATAGAAATATTGATATGTCGATAAAAATTTAATACCATAGCAAAATATGAAGGGCTATTACTGTTTCGAGCTGAGCAAAAATCTTAGAAAATAATACAGAAATAATAAAAATGT
Source organism: Benincasa hispida (assembly GCF_027475165.1). Lineage (NCBI taxonomy): Eukaryota > Viridiplantae > Streptophyta > Magnoliopsida > Cucurbitales > Cucurbitaceae > Benincasa > Benincasa hispida. The sequence continues at coordinate 49,369,873 of NC_143482.1, forward strand.
AGAAAATAAGGAAAATAACTAGAACAAATAATCATTCTCCCACTTACTATAAACACTTTCTCTATTTACCTTGATATTGACCCATGTAAATATCTTTCTAAGGGAGGGTCTACCCAGGCTACCATGAGGGCGAGCATGGATCTCATGGTGGGAACTTTTAGTGAGAACGTGAGTGGAAAGATGACATGTCATATATATCTTTTTTCTCTCACTAAGTGTTTTAGAACTTAGGGTTTATTAACTTAGATAAATTCGACAAGTCATTGTTAATTTGCTCAATATAATGTTTATATTGAATAGTTTAACAATATGATTTTATTTATTAAACATTTTAATAAATTGAATCATTTATTGCATGTTTATAAAATATTTTTCTAATTCACCTTCCAGGTCGGCTCCCAAGTAGGGGTATTCCGTTTTTGTCAGCTTAAATACGGCAACCTTAGATAGAACCTTCCTTAGACAAAGGTCCCTTATAGATAAGTATTTTATAATTTAATCTTTTACTAGTCAAATTAATCCTTTTAAAAGAAAAATAAAAGATTAATGTATTTCTAATATGATTAGAAATACTTTAACATTATTGAGTTTTATGTCGAAAAACTCGTGGTTTATAAACAATAAACGGATTCTATTTTACAATGAAGATGTTATTGAATATGTGAATTGCATTTAAGAACCTTAAATCCAATAAACTAAGAACCCTTGGCTATAACATGAATACTTGAACTATATGTGGAGACATAAAAGTGGATCAAGTTCGAATAAATAGCAAAAATATCTATAGTATAAGGATAAGACTGGGTACCTTATCTTGGAGACATTATGGATACGATCCATTTTCTATTTGATACAAATGATGTGATCCTGAATCGTTCATGTGAAGACATGTGAGTGGAGACATCCTATGTAATGAGTTTGCATAAGACCAGACCACGAAATAGTTACTTTTACTTTATAACGCCGTTAACTGTTGAGACTGACTATTTCAATATGATGATCTAGGTAATTCGATCTTAATCATGGGGAGATAGTCCTGCAAGATGGAACTCCCTTCTACCTGATTTTAGGGATAGTAGATGGGTTGTTTTCTTAAGTGCTGACTCTAAGTCTTGAACAAGGAGCCCACCCTCTCCTTGACCCGAGAGAGATTCGGTTTGGTGGTTGGACCATAAACCTATTGTTCATTAGTGGACCAATGGGACTTAAGGAACAAAATGTAATTACAGGGGTAAGACGAAAGTTTTGGCCCAACTATAATTACGAACAACTTGTGCAAAATCGACTTACTAATCATGATTATATCGAGTGGACAGAAATATATCTTCAATGAGGAGAGTTTGACTACTGGGCTATAGTGGAGTGTCCCGGTAGTTAATGAATGTTGGTTAACTAGGTTCAAGAGTTTAAATGGTAAATCTCGGATCGTTGGAGCTCATGATTTGTAGGTCCATTAGGTTCTCTTGCTAGCTCATATCGGACTAATCTTAGAATAGTATAATGAGAAAATTTGAAAAGTTTAAATTTAATTTTGGAAGTAAGCGTTAATTATGACTTAAATATTGTACACATGAATATGGATTCTTAACGACTTATTGTTTAATTGTGAATTAAATAATATAGAGAGTTGGAAATATTTAAATATGACTTAAATATTGTATACATTAAGATTCATGATCGGTATTGATATTAATCATTAATTTAATATTTGATATAAAATTTATATTATTAATTAATTTGTTTAATTAATTATTTAAAATTGATTAAAATAAATTTAATATTTAATATTAAATTAATATTAATTAAATTATTTAATTAATTATTTAAAATTAACTATTAGAATTAATTTTATTTAAAATTGTTTTTAAAATTAATCATTTGAATTAATTTAAATTTTGAATTTTGGAAATTCAAAAATGGAGTTAGTGGATTTTTTCAATTCTTCTCCCCTTTTAAACACCTCAAATCTCACTAGATTAATGCTCAATTTGCTGTCACTTTGTGATGCTTTTATTGTCCATGATTTCTTCTCAAATAGAAGAAGGAATTGTTGAAGTTGGGGTCGGAAAAATTGATCTTTCAAGCTAAATTGTATCACTCGAAACCATAGCTCCAAGAAATCTCACAAACTCCACTTTTTCTTAAAATTCATTACAATTTTGGATCCTATATTCCGTTTTAAGGCCGAATAATAGGGAGAAAGACTTTAACAGTAGTCTACGAAATGTTCGTGATAAAAAAAAAAACCATTAGGTTGCTTCAATTTTAAGCTACATCAAGGTTTATACTTCAAACTTTGGTTTACAGTTTTGAACAAGTTGTTTAATCCTTAAAATTAATGTAATTAGAGTGTTTTGATCCAAATTGCTTTCGTTTGCATGTTTTTTACTCTTACAAACATAAGTCTAGGTGAATTAATTGGAACCTGTGTTTGCATGCAACTATTGGTTTTAGATTTTAATTCTAATCATTAAACTTATAACACTTATAAAATAATGAATAATTAAAACCCTAAATCATGCATCTATGACATTAGTTAAATATAACACTTATATTTACTAAGTAATGTCATACTCAATGCAATTTCATGTTTATTATATAACATAACATTTATATTAACTAATGAAAATAAACACATCCATCATACAAAATATACAATATAACTTTTATACTATAGTATGATGCATGGACATGTCAATTATACGTGCAATCATATAATATAAAATTTATATTCAATATGATGCATGAGCATGCTTATTATATCATGCAACTATATAATATAACACTTATATTAAATATGATGCATGATAAAAAGTTTATCCTATGGTGGGATTGTAAACTATATGACATACATTATGCAATATATAAAATTAACCATACATCACATGTAAAATTAATTAAACAACAAAATTGGATAGAAAATTGGCACCCCTGAAAAAAAATTAATTAAATTACTTGAAAATAATCCACTTGTATGTCACCCACATATTGTTCAAATTACATTAAACAACCTCAGATCTTAGTTTATTGAATTGAGTTAGTTCTATCTAGGATAGATTTATCATGGGCCTGAACCCTCCCTCAACTTTATGCTCTTTGTACGATATCTCTCTCTCTCTCTATATATATAAACTAGTATAAAATCAAAACCACTAGCTAGCTTAGTGGTAAATCTGCCTTCTAGCCCTCTTTAAACCCAGGTTTAAGTCTCACATAACATTTATTTTTACTAAATTATATGAAGCCCTCCCATCAACAAAATTTTCCGCCACTGATGCTATCTAAATGTCGAATCAAAATATTTCTTATTTTAATGATAAATAATTTGTATTTACAAATTATAAACTACAAGATCCACAAGATTTAGAACACTAAATCCAACAAGAACATCGTAGTCTAGTCTCATGAATCATCAGGATTTCAACATGAATTAAAGTAGAAATTATAATTTGCTTCATAGACTACCATAATATGAAAGTTTTTCTCCACGTATAATTTGCTTCATAGACTACCATAATATGAAAGTTTTTCTCCACGTACCAAGTGAACTGTTTAAGATCTAATTCTTATGAAGATAAGTAACCTACATTTTCACAACCAACTAGATCACAATTAGATTTATGAGAGAGAAATAAATCCATGTAAACTAATTCTCGAATAAAAACATAGCATATTTTTAATTCTACTCCAATATCTTTCTTTGGAGGAATATCAAAATTACTAAATACTACAACATGTAGTGTATAAACTAGTAAAGATATAAGTGCATTTATTTCTCAAAATTATGGTTCTTTAGGACCTAAAGTTCTTCATATCTTTCTGATATCAGATGATATAATTTTTTCACACCAAGTGACTGAACTACTATATGAATGCTCAATGATGTAAATAGTCCATACAAGATCTTTTATGTATAAATTGATGCAACTATCTGCTTTATGCTTTATTTGCAAGTTAAGACAAAACTTATCATCTCAATTTCTTATTTAAGAAACTCTATTGCTTTTGAAATCTCTTCAGGAGTTTCCACTCAAATTATAAAACATATACATAAATAATATATAGTAAATATTAGACTGTGATTTCTTTATAAAAGCATATGAACAAATAAGATTATTTTTATACCTTATATCAACAAATATTTAATAAGATGATAATGTCACATTCACCAAGAATGTTTTATAAGAGTCTCTATGATATATATATAATTCTCTAATAGTAGAATTATATGATTTTACTACCTTTAATCCTTCATGGATATAAATATAAAGATATTCATATAAATGTATAATGACTACATCCATAAAATGTATGTAAGCTTTTCATAAACAATCAGATATATTAAATATCTCATGATATTGTATCCACTATCGGAAAATATGTCTCCTCATAATAATACAAGTTCTTTACGAGAATTATTATGGAACTTGTCTTGCTTTATATATTATGATCTTTTTCTATTTGTTTTTCTTACAAATACTCACTTGTCTCCCACATGTTTGATATTCTCTAATGTCTGAACTACTACTTCTCCCGATTTGGAAATTGAGTTATTTTTATTGGATTGTTTCTTTCCACATAAATCGATCTTTTTATGTCGACATTTTTAATATATCTAAGTACATTATACTCCATTTTCATAAATAATATCATGAATGACCTTGTATGCAAAAATGTTGTCAACTTTTATAAATACAGTTCTATCTTTTTCTGTCATGAGTACTCATATTTAGGATTTCTTTTGGAATATCTATATTCTCATCTAGGTCATTGATTGACTACTTCTTTTTTGAGGATCTTTATCTTTTGGAACCCATTTGTCTAGCATGCTTCAGGCGTGTTGCAGATTCATTAATATTGACAATTTATTGCACTGGGATATTAATTTTAGATGGTGTATTTGCAACCATTGTATACAAATTAGTCACTTTCTTGCAACCGTGAACGTATCATTTGATTTGCAATATTTTACAAATGAATCATCTTTTGAACTTCCGACTCAAAGTGATCTTTGTATGATGATCAAAATGAGACAATACTTATGCAATTATTCAATTTCTTTTTCCAACTTCTTCTTAGTTCCTCCTAATGTTGGAAAATTTATCTCATTAATAACAAAAAGCAAATTGTGTAGTAAATACACCACCCATTAGGGGTTCAAAGTATTGATTAATTTATGTGAAATCAATTTCAACATAGATTTATACCATTTTTGAGGACTCATTTTACTTACTCCATCATTTTAATTGTTGTTGTGGAACAATTTAAATACTTATTGCGCATTAAATATATTTGGCTTTTGGCCATAAGTTTATAAGCCATTGGCTTATGACATATACAATAACATGGTCTCATACAAATTTAGAAGCTTTACTATCCTATTATCAAATATTTGGGATGCAAACTTATTAGCATTATCAAGACGAAATAATAAGTATATATGTGACCATCAACTGGATGCGCCAACAAAAATCATAAAATATTGAAATAGTTCACTTGGTAGATTAATAAATTTGGATATACAACCATGAATCCGTCCAAAAAAGAGAAGTTCAATTTCAATTTTATCTAGTGAGATTTTGATAATTAATCTTTTAAGAACAAGACACCCCGACAATTTATTATATGAAAAAATCTTCTAGTTTTTCAATGGATATCAATGTATATTTTCAATATTGACCCAAAATGACTCATCATGTCAAAGAAAAAAAAATATTTGGATCAATGAACTTTAGATTTATTGTTGCATATATTTGAACTATACAAATATGTGTGAATACAATTTAGAAGGAAAAACATAACTTTTCTATATGCATTTCCCATAGAAGACAATAGATATAATATATAAATATGTATATTATTCTTAGTATCAATCTATCTAGATGATATTTATTATAATGTATACCTTCCAAGTTTACTAATCTTTTCTTTGATTTATAAGAGAATAAAGTATATCATCGTCAATTTTTCTCCTCTGGCAAAATATTATTTTCTTTTCCAAAATCTTTGATCAAATCTATAGGACTTAATATATTTTTCACATCAAGCATTTGAATTTTGGAAAACATATTGTCAAATGCATAGATGTACTACAATACATAAATATTATTTATTCTTATTATCTTCAGGAGATTTAGAAGAAATCCAAATATCTCATATACAAACGGGTAAGAAATAATAATCATCTCTTCAGGAGATTCTAAGAAACTTGTAACATCAAAATACTATCATATTTAGGGGTTAAGAAGATAAGTTATGATCTCTTCAAGAGATTCAAATAAATTCTCAAAGTTTGCTTTCATACATCGTTTTTTTTTTCATTAATAAGGATTTTAATTTTTCAAAGAGTCTCTTACCGTACAATAGGTACAAGATGTCTATTTTGCATCACATTTAGAAAATGAAAATTTCCTTCAAAACATTACATATGTGTGTGGTTTTAATAGAATAATTACTTCTTCTTTTATTAACATGATTCCAACCTCAATGATTAAATATTAGAGCATTCATTTTAGAGAATGATATTATATTATTTGGTCAAAATTCATTACTTTTCATAGAAACATCTGCTTGTATGTTTTATTCAACCTTGGATATTAGATAAATATTTATCACAATTTTCACACTTTTTTTTCTCAAACTGCTAATACAAGAGCATAACATGTTTGATATATGCTTATTAGTTTATAAGTATTTATAAATCTAAAATATGTGCAACTACAGGTGCAAGACAAAAATAATGAAACAATGAACACTAATTGATTTGAGCAATTTCAGGTGCATTAAATCAAAATTAGTGTTAGGAAGAGTAATTAGCTATTATGCATAACTTTCAAACTTTGTCATAAAGGAATTCAATCAAATATATATATATATATATATATATATATAAATTTCAAAAGCTCACAAATTTATCCATATGAGAATAATTTAAATATTCAATAATAAAATAAATTTCATTTCTAGCATAGCAAACAAAAATGGACTAATTCAACTTCAGGTTAGTTCCTAGGTAGAAGTGTTCCCTTATAGTCAACTTTAATACCTCAACCTAGCCAGAACAATCCTTAGACAAATAGTTCCCTTAGTTGATTTTTATTTCTAATTCATTAATCTTTTAATTAGGAGTTAATTTCTAAGTGAATTATTAATCTTATTAAAACAAATTCAGAAATAATCTTTAATATCTTAATTTTTTTTTTTTGGAAAGGATAAAAAGAGTCAGTATGTGCACAGAATATGTCCACTAGGTGGATACATTCTTTAGCACCCTCATCATCTCCCAATCAAAGATTTACATTAAGCACAAATAAGGGATTACAAGAAATTTGAGGGGCTAGACGTAAGCTCATGAACAAAGCATAATCAAAAGTTACACAAAGCATGAAGATTAATAGCAATGGTTGAAGGACTATGGTCTTTGAAAAGCTTGTTTTATGAGACCAACAACATGACAGAGAGCAAACATCTTTCCAGAGGCTATCGAAGAAAATCTAAAACGAGGATTTTCATGAGAAGCAGAAGGGATCGTTCCAAATTCCATTCGAATTGAACACAAATAATTACAGTCTTAACGGAAACTAACAGGTCATGCATAAACAGAAATTACAGCATGCTACAATAGATTCAAGGGATAGAGTATTCGTACCTTTGAAGAACCATTCTTCAAGAATCCCTCAATCAGTCTACAATGCGTCCACAGCAACACTCGAACGCAACGATCGGAACAACACGACCATGAACACAATGATCGTCTTGATGCTCCTCGAACCCAATCGAGTCTAACTCGATTCACGAACTGAGTTAGAACACTACCATAAGTGTTAACTTGGTATTCTTGGTGTGAGAATCCAAAAGTTGTGGGTTCTGTATGATCTTGGCTTGAGGAAGAGAGGAGGTATGCGATCAAGCAGACAATCGAGTAAGTGGGAGACAAAACACTGTCTATCGCATAGACGATGTATTCGATCGTTTAGTAAATTGAAACCTATCGCATAGACTTTGCTACTCGACCGTGTAGCAATGATCAAAGGTCAACGATCAAATTGTCAACTCTTAAACGATCGTTTAGTCTCTCAACGGCTATCGCTTAGTAAAATAATTTTACTTGACAACCTTTTTCCATGAGTACTTTCCGAATTAAACAACTACTAATTTTGGAAAACAGTTTTTCTTTTATCTCACTGTTACCATAAAACTTCCAATAACCTCCCACTCAATCGGTTATTAGAGAAAAAGAATTAATTATCATATAATTAATATATTATAAATAAATATGATAACCAACTTATCATATTATATTTATAACCTATAGTTTTAATATTTCATCACATGAAACATATAAACCATAGTTCTTTTTCTATTTTATGGTACTTAATATAAATAATATTTATATCAATTCCTCCAATTAATGTATCTCATACATCACACCAATTATATCACATATAGTTGAATTTTATCTGGTTAATTTGAACACTTTAAATTAACCTCAAAATCTGATTCTCAACTCGAACCCATTGAGCTACCAAGAAGACCTTATGAACTTGTAACTTGAAGCTCCAACGGTAAGTGAATAACTGACTGAACTCTTTAGTCATGAGATCCACCATCCGTTAACTATCGAGCACTCCACTAAAGACCGACAACTGCACTCTTCGCACTACATATATATTTTTGTGTCCATATTAGCCAATCAACAGTGCGATAACCCTTCACAAATCGCTCATAAGTACACCTGGGCCAATTTACCATTTTGCTCCTATAGTTACATCTAACTCCTTAAGTACCACTGATTCCTCTAATGAACAATAAGTCATAGTCCTCTCTTTCAAAGAGAGGGTCTGGCCACTATGTTCAAGACTCGGAATCAGCCCTTAAGGGAGTAGTTTATCTTCTTACCCCTGCTTCGGGGAAGGAGTGAATTCCGTCTTGTGTAACTGAATTCCCAGTTCTCCAATCAGACAAATCCCCAAAAAGGTAGGCTTGTTGAGTTGGCAATCTGGCCACTCTCACCCATACTAATCAAAGGATCACCTTCATAGGCAAGAGTTCCCAAAATACTCAGGATTAAGGTCATGTCACCTATGGTCGTTTTAGTGAAACACAAGTCTCAATTATCAATAGTGTTATATAAAGAGACTAATCATCTCGTGGTCCGATCTTATACAAACTCTTTGTATAGGACACCCTCGTCGCATGTCTCCACATGAATGGTCAGGATCATACCATTTACAACACGTTACAACACTTGTAACTATCTATAAAGTGGGCCGTAGTGTCACCAGGATAAGGTATCCTTCCTTTATCCTTATACTACAGACCATTTAGGTTATTACTTAAGCCATGATTCACTTGTATATCTCATATACATGCTTCAGTTTACATAAAATAACCATGGATCTTAGTTTATTGAACATGAGTAAATGAAAATAAAATAAAATTTATTTTATTAATAAAAATGTGTACAAACTATTTACAAACTACGAGAATCCGGGAGAATTAGAACACCAATCCCAACAATCTCCCACTTGTCCTAATGCTTTGGGAGACTAATGTACAATACATAAAATAGTACAATATACAATAAACTAGGGCATACTCTATACCTTAGTATCATCTCCCACTTGCCCTAGACAAGATGCTGCATGTCCCGTAGACCCAGACTCTTCAGATGACCCTAAAACACTTTAGCTGTGAGAGCCTTTGTAAATGGATCAACAACGTTGTGCTCCGACGCGATCTTTGTGACTATTACATCACCGCGATGCACAATCTCCTTGATCTAATGATACTTTCATTCAATATGCTTGCCTCTACGATGACTTCAAGGTTCCTTTGAATTTTCCACAGCCTCGCTATTATCACAATAGAGAGTGATCAGTAAAGACATATTTAGAATAACTTCCAAATCTGTAAAGAACTTCCTAAGCCAAACAACCTCTTTAGCAGCTTCACAAGTGGCTACGTATTCAGCTTCCATAGTGGAGTCCGCGATGCATCCTTGCTTGATACTTTGCCAAACTACAACCCCTCTATTCACAGTGAACATTGACCTTAATGTCGATTTTTGAGAATCTCTATTAGTCTGAAAGTCAGAATCTGTGTATCCTGTAAGGATTAAATTCTTATCTCCATACATGAGCATATAGTCTCTCGTTCTTCGAAGATACTTGAGAATCGTTTTGATCGCCGTCTAGTGATCTAATTCTGAATTGGACTGATAACGACTGGCAATCTGTACTGCATAACAAATGTCAGGTCTAGTACATAACATCACATACATAAGGTTGCTAACAACCGAAGCATAGGGTATCTGTCTCATTTCCTCAATTTGTTGAGGTGTCTTAGGACACGTTCCTTAGAAAAAATAATTCCATGCTTGAAGGATAATAAACCTTTCTTGGAATTCTGCATCCTGTACCTGATCAACATTTGGTAATTGTACGATGCCTGAGACAAGACCAACCTCTTGTTCTTACGATCCCGAATGATCTGGATCCTTAGAACATATTGCGCCACTCCCAAATCTTTCATTTGAAATTGGGCGGCTAGCCATGATTTAATGTCAGTTAGAAAACCTACATCATTTCCAATGAGTAGGATATCATCCACATATAGTACCAGGAAAGCTACTAAGCTATTGATGATTTTCTTGTAAACACAAGGCTTATAAACATTTTGATTAAAGCCAAACGATTTGATCGTACTGTCAAATCTAATGTTCCACGATCTAGACGTTTGTTTCAGCCCATAAATGGACCTATTAAGCTTGCAAACTCTTTGCTCTTAATATGAAACAATGAATCCCTCTGGTTGAGCCATGTAGATGGTCTTCTCAAGATTACCATTCAGAAAGGCAGTCATGACGTCCATTTTTCATATTTCATAATCATAAAATATGGCTATGGACAGGAGTATCCTGATAGACTTCAACATGATAACAGATGAGAAAGTTTCCTCATAGTCCACTCCCTCGATCTGGGTATAACCCTTTGCCACGAGTTTAGCCTTAAAGGTCTGCACCTTTCCATCTATACTTTTTTTTCTCTTGTAGATCCACTTACACCCTATAGGTTTTTCCCATCAGACTGATCCACACGTTCCCAGATGGAATTTAAGTACATAGACTCTATTTACTGATTCATGGCTTTAATCCACTCATCTTTGTCAACATCCTTCATTACTTTCTTATAAGATAATCGATCCTCAACCTCATCATCAGACATGATCTTTTGGGCTTCAGTCAAACCCATGTAGCAATCCGATGGATTCGCAACCCTCCCACTACGTCGAGGCAGTCTTAACTCTTGAGATGGTTGACTAGATGAACTTACATCAACAACTCTTGTTGATCTATCAGTCTGTTCAACAACTCTTGTTGAACTCTCAGTAGTCTCACTAGAAATTTCATGTAAAACAAGCTTGCTTTGTGGTTTATGATCCCTAATGTGGTCTTCTTCCAAGAAGATAACGTTTGTCGACACAAACACTTTATTCTCACTTGGATCATAGAAGTATCCACCCCTCGTTTCCTTGGGGTAGCCTACAAAGAGGCAAACTTTCGAACCCGGTTCCAACTTCTTAGGGTTAGCCACAAGCACGAGGGCTGGACAACCCCAAATTCTGAAATGGCATAAACTACCTTTACGACCTCTCCACAGCTCAAAAAGTGTTTCAGAAACATTTTTCGAGGGAATGTTGTTCAAAATATAACATGCAGTCTCCACTGCAAATCCACAAAACAAGTTTGGAAGATGAGCATAACTCATCATAGACCGAACCATGTTCAACAAGGTCCTGTTTCTCCTTTCTGATACACCATTCTACTGAGGTGTACCTGGGGCCGAGAATTGGGACGTCATTCCATGTTCTATCATATAGTTCTTGAATTCGAGATCCAATACTCTCCACTACAATCAAAGTGTAGTGTTTTTTTCTTCTTACCTAACAAGTTTTCAACTTCAGCCTTATACTCCTTGAACTTGTAAAGGGCATCAGACTTACATTGCATTAGGTCTAGATAACCGTATCTTGAATAATCATCTATGAAAGAGATGAAATATTCATACTCATCTTGAGATCTAACACTCATCGAACAACAGAGGTCTGAATGTATAAGCTCCAAGGTTTCCTCGACTTTATAACCTTTTCCAGTAAAATGTCGTTTGGTATGATTCACATACTGGCAAGGAGTTTTCTTCTAAACTCTTTAGAAGTACACATTTCACCAACTTCTCAATCTTATTGAGGTTGATATGACCTAACCTTAGATGCTAAAGATGAGTGTTTTCCTTAGGAGAAACCTTTCGTCTTTTTGCAGTTGTCGCTGTTCTGAACATTTCAATATTAAGCAAGGCTTTTATGACTAACGACCTTAGTACATATAAGTTATTTTCCATTGAACCAAATAATTCTCCATACCATTCTTGAAAATAAACACTTTACTCTCAGAAAAGGAGACGATATAACCTTGTTCAATCAGACAAGAAACCAAGATTAAGTTCCTCTTGATATGGGGAACTACAAAAACATTATCCAGTAACAGATAACGTTTCTTGTCCAAAAATAACTTCAGCCTACCTATACAACAACTGAAACAACCTCACCAGTATCGACTCTAAGAGTCAACTCTTCTTCTTCCAATGGTTTCCAGAAACAAAATCCTTGGTGGGAAGAACTTACGTGATTAGTAGCACCTGAATCAAGTATCCAGGCAGAATCATCATTCTCTACCAAACACGTCTCTAAGATAAATAAATCACATTTACTGTCTTTAGACTTCTTTCTCTTGTGGAGAGTAGTGAGATCAGTATCATAACCTAAATAAGCTTCAAGTTCCATTTCAGAGAACAATTCTCGTTGATGAACTTCACCAGAGTCAGCAACAACTGCTTTCTCTTTTAGTCCCAAAACATTTAAGAAAGACTGGAGGTTATCTTGGGAACTGACACTACTGGTTTCTTTTTCATCCATCCCTTCGTGCTCAAAAAGTGAGAACTTATATTCAAAATTTTTTTGCAACGAGTCCATGATCTTACGTGCAATGACCATGTTCTCAACCCTTTTGGCCAATGCATCAGGTATGCTAGCCAAAATGTGAAGTCGGATCAATGAATTAGCTTTCATCCACACCTCATATGCATTACGAACATTTCGTAGTGCATCAAGGGCCGAGACTTGAGGATACTTCTCAACCATGATAAACTCGAGGTCATTTACCATGAAATATGTTTTAACGGTCTCTTTCCAATGTATGTAATTGGTTAAATTAAAAGAGACAACTAACGAAAAATCATTCATGTTGCTGAAAAAACAAACACATTGATTTACATTAAATTTTAGCAAATACTCTTTAAAACAAAATTAATATGGTTTAGCAAAACTTAAATGAACCCCGTGTGACATCTAGTTTCGCAATGACGCTTTAGTGGTTTAGGAAAAAAGCCACCAAAGGGTAGTCAATTTATCACTCCTTTGAATTGAGACATTCTCAACCAGTCATTAATACCAGAACAACTCTTGTTTCTATAACGATTAGCCATCAATGATTTGGTCAAGAAATCATTAATTTGCTTAACAATTTCCCCTAAGTGTGACCCTTCATTTTAGATCCTAGAGTTTTGTCCCAAGCAACCAATCCAAAGGGAAAAAATCCGATTGGGACAAAAATTAAAGCGACCCTATCCATTTATGGAGTTCACCTTGATATTGACCAACAACACAAAAACCATCTGAATGGGGATGCTCCCAGGGCGGCACGAGGCAGTGCAAGAACATCTCACGGTGCAAACCAATGAAGGAGACCGCAGGACATGTTGACACACATCCTTCACCCACTTACTATAAACACTCTCTTTGTCCACCTCGATATTGACTCATGCAAACACCATCCGAAGGGGATGCTCCCAGGGCACCACAAGGCCAATCATGAATCTCACGGCGTGAACATTCAGGGAGAAACATGAGTGGAATTGACGTATCATATACATCTTTTCCTCCCACTGACTATTTTATAACCTAGGGTTTAGTTTACTTAAAAATAACACGGCTAACGATTTTAACTAAGTGACTGTTTAGGTTTGCCCAACAAATTTTGATAATCATTCATTAAACTCTTTAGAAGTCTTTGATCAACTGTCGCATGCTTGTAGCAAATATATCTAATTCACCTTTTGTTTGTTGCTATCGTGATTCGCTCTAGGAATGTATTGTATAAACTAAATTGGAAGAATAAGTTATAAGTGTAAGTGATGCGTTTATGCTTTGATGCATTTAAGTAAATGTAACGCGTTGGGGCGTCAGATATACGCAACAGAACGCATACAACTCCTTCTAATGACGTTCAAGTTTTCCTAAACCAGACCCAAGTATAAATCTAATTTAGGTTCCTGGTAAGTTCAGGGTCGAACTCAAGGATTCAGTTAACCAAAAGCAGACCTTGCGTTATATCTACTGTAAGGGTTTTCCTAAATAAATGTGAGAAATGTGTTATTGACACTAAATTGCTATGCCTGTGCAAGAGATGCAAAAGAGTTGAGTAGTTAGTGATGGATCATGTGAGAATGGAGTTTAATGTAAGTGGGCGTGTCGGTCTAAGATGAATGTACACAAACCAAAGGAACCAGCCCAGCCTCTTCAAGAAAGCTTTGCGTGGTAGGTAGGATGTGATGTGGATGAGATGGAGTGATTTGCTTATCTTTTGTTCATGCATTAGACTTCATTCAACATTTCTCAATGTGAATAACATACAAAACCTATCTCTAGGATGCATGCGTCTAACACAGAATGCAATAGACACCAGTAAGTCTATCTCTAACTGTACTAGGCGTCCTACTTGATGCAGCTTAGTTATTCTCTCGAACAATCTAAGTTAAAGATGCTTTTTACCAATTTGTCAAGTTGGCTTGAGCGTTGGAATGAAGTTTAGCATAAAGTATTAATGCATTCAACATAAACAACAAATTAATGGCAAGTATGATGGATCAAATATATGAATTTTATAAAGAAACAGAGAGTCTTTACAAAAGCAATATTTAATCAAATGAAATGAAAGCGATAAATGAGATGAAGGAAACTGAGTCAAGCCAAAGAATACAATCTCTTGTATTTCTTTGGCTCAATCTTGTTGTGTACAATCACTTGTATAGGAATTTGATGAAGTGTCTTTCTCAAGAGTAGCTTCCTCCGCTCCTTGACCGGCGGTGGTGGTGGTTTTTAACCCTTCTGATCGTCTGGCACCACAACATAGCTTCTAAGAACTAAAACTATGACTACAATATACAGAGAGTAAGGATCTTGATAATTTCCGAACTTCTTGACTCTAGAGGGACTTCATCTATTTATAGGTGTTGGTCACGTCGACTTGGTGAATGGGCAGCATTAAAGTCCATGCTTAACAACTTGACTCTCGAAAGCTTTTCAGACGTCGCCTAATGCGTGGAAGCTTTTCGGACGCCGCCTGCTACAGATGCCCATACTTGCAATTGGTGATGTGATACAATCAGCCTGGAGCAATGAATCTTCTCTGTGTTGAACTCCCTCCGACGCATGGCTCATGCGTTAGAGCTTTTCCTGCGGCACTTGTCTAATGTGTTAGCGTTAATCCTTGCGTTGAAATCCTGCAATACAATGTGTTAATGCCGTGATATTTAGTAATAAAACTTATTTTGTATGAGTTTGCTAACGTTTGAATAAATCCATGAGTTTCTTCTAAAAATGAGGAGAACCTATCATTAAAAACCTTAGTTGTTCCAACTTAAGAGCAAAAATAACTTGTATTTCTACAAGTTATCACCACCCCCAAATTTGAACAATGCTTGTCCTCAAGCATTCCAAAATAATTCTTTGTTATCTCGTTTGTCTTAAGTGTGCAGAGTTTGCCTCTCATCATATTCAGTCAAAAGCTTGAGATAAGAGTTTAGAAAATATAACTCAGATTGATTCTTTTCTAAAAGGACTAATGTTTAGTTTCAGGTGCAGCAGCCCTTTTATCATAACTCCTTTCATTTCTCAAATCATTCCTTTTTTTTTTCCTCTAAACCAGCAATGCGTTAGATGTTTTTTTTTTTTTAAAAATAAATGCTGGATAAAAAGAAAAAAAAATTATGAACTTACTTACCCATGTGTTGTTCCAGGTATCCTACTTTCATTTTGGCTTGCCCCCACGGGTGTCATGCGAGCATCCAACTACGGGTGAGAGCCCTTCACAACTAAACTCATATCTAATATTCATGCATTTCAAGATATAATTTTTTCAGACTAGATAGAGAAGTTATATGGGATGCATTGGTCTAGGAGACTTAACTTCGTTTTGGCTTGCCCCCACGGGTGTCATGCGAGCATCCAACTACGGCTAAGGTGTTCCAACTAAACTCATGCCATTTTAAGGTTTTTCTTTTGAAGTAATGACAGAGGAGTTGCGTTTAACATTTTTCTTATTTTATTCCCTTTTATTTGCCATGTACCTGTTTGATGCATCTTGACTCGAATTTTCCTCATCCCTAAATTTGGAGATGAGCTATACTCATCCCAAATTTGGAGACGAGCTAAATCCTCATTGCTAAAAGAGAAACAAAATTTCAAAAAGCTTTTAGAGTCTGAAAGGAGTTTAAGACTTAAAGCTTGCACGCATTAGAAGGTAAACATAACCTTTTTAGAGAAGTTTAGGCCTTATTGATTTTCCTAACGCCTACTCTATACTTATAGATTTCATATAATTGATATCATTGAGGTCAGGCAAAGCACAAGACTTAGAAAATATCTAAAGAACAAAAATCAAGTATGCCAAGGTCAAACACAAGAAACAAAATGATAGAAATTTTCTCATTCATTTTCATAAATTCACATGAAGTAAACAAACAAGTCAAATAGATACAAAAGAACAATTAAATCAAAATACAAAAATAACCGAACACTCCAAAACTCTATTGTGCTGGCACGTCATCTCTGCGTTCTTCCTCAGGGTCTTCATCCATAAAACGCAGGGGGTTTCTAAAATGGGTAGGCAGTGGAGGCAGAACAAACATTCCAACCAAGATCTGATTGATGTATTGCGTTGTGTAAACAAATTGATCTTGCATCCGTCTTGTTTGCTACCTTAGATAATCCCTTAGAACTCGATTCTGTTGCTGAAGAACTTCGATAGACGCGGCCAGTGGTCTGAGCTGATCATTGATAAAAGTTTTCAACTCTTCTAAATCTGCGCTGCGTTGAGATGGTGTTGGTTCTTCATTTCTTCCAACTGGGTCTTCAAAATTTGCTGCGTTGCTTGACCCTAGTCCAGTTGGTTAAAAAATTATTGGAGGAGGCACAAAGTTGGGAATTGGACTTGGTGGGGGCGAAGGAAGGGAATAAAGGTTTGGAAGCGGCCGTAGATGACGGACGCGTCCTTGGTTTTGCAGGTGTTTTGGCCCTTGGGTTGGGGGTAGTTTTGGGTTTTGGTTGAGGGGTCTTGGCTGAAAGGGTAACGATGGTTTTCGAGGTTTTGGAAGGGAGTTTCGTGGGTGCTATGGAAGGTTTCGAAACAGACGGCCACTGGGAAGAGGTAGCTCCGCCGTGTGTGGGTTTGGTTTGGGCAAGGGTTTTAGTGGTTTTTCTAGGGCTCAGGAGAGGTGAAATCGATATAGAGGATGAGGAATAGGAGCTTAACGGTGAGTCGTTCCCAAAGCTCACGGTTTGGTTCTGGCTATCTGAGGCGGACGACATTGTGACTGAAGAAGCTCGAACGAATCGGAAGCGAGGGAGATAGAGAGGTTAGGTTTACGGAGAGGTTAGGTTTTTTTTTCCTCTTTTTTTCTCTTTTTTGTTTTAGAGAAGTCGAGAGTGAAAATGAAGAAGAAGAAGGCTTTGAATCGCTGGGTCCTTTTATAGACTGAGAGAGAATTAGTGGCTGGCGTCTGTAATAAATATAAAGCTGAAGAGACGTCTCAGATTTCTAAACACTCGAGTGTTTTTGTGTTCTCGAGATGCGTCCCTTCAACTGGGCCATGTGTTAGACTTGCGTCTAACACATCCGTTATTCCTAACTCGATTATACACAACTTTGAAAGAGAAACAAACAAGTTTCTAACTTTTATAAAAGTAAAAACAAAGAACAATCTTAAAACAACCAAACAAATAAATCAACAAACTCAAACATATCGTAAAATACAGAATGCAAAAAGATAAGGATAGAGGAAGCATCCTTGGAATATATGGCGATGCAAACGTAGGGATACTTCGACGTGGGCCTCAATTGGCTTTGCGTAGTGCGAATGATGACTTTTGGCATTCCAGTCCATCTTCAAAGTAAGGCTTCACTCTCTAGTTGTTTACTTTGAATGCGTTGGTGCCATCTTCTCGTGTTATTTCCATAGCTCCATATGGAAAGATTGTCTTAATGATAAAGGGTCCTAACCATCTGGATCTTAGTTTTCCTAGAAATAAATGCAGACATGAATTGAACAATAGAACTTTTTGGCCAACAACAAGTTCTTTCTTACTGATGCGTTGGTCATGCCAACGCTTTGTCTTTTCTTTGTACAGCTTTTTGTTCTCGTACGCGTTCAATCGCCACTCCTCGAGCTCATTCAGCTGAAGTTTGCGTTGAGCGCCCGCGGCGTCCAAGTTCATGTTTTGCTTCTTAACTACCCAAAACGCCTTGTGTTCCAACTCTAAAGATAAGTGACAAGATTTTCCAAATACAAGAGAGTATGGCGACATACTTATAGGAGTTTTGTAAGCAGTCCTGTAGGCCCAGAGCGCTTCATCCAGCCTCTGTACCCAATCCTTCCGCATTTCATTGACGACTTTCTCCAGGATAGACTTGATTTCTCGATTTGATACTTCCGCTTGACCCTTTTTTTGTAGGTGGTAGGCAATGGCGATCTTGTGCCTAACATTATATTTTGCAAGTAATTTGGAAATGATGCGATTAATGAAGTGCGTACCTTCGTCGCTTATCAGGACTCTTGGCGTTCCATAGCGTGTAAAGATGTTCCTGGTAAGAAACTTAGATACAGTGGACGTATCATTCCTAGCATAGGCTACTGCTTCTACCCACTTAGATACATAATCTACTGCAAGCAGGATGTACTGTTGGCCACAGAACAGGGGAAAAGGTCCCATAAAATCTCTGCCTCAAACATCAAACAGCTCAATTTCAAGAATATTGTTCAAGGGCATTGCATCCCTTGAAGAAATATTCTTGGTGCGTTGACAGGGGTCACATTTTTCGAACAAACTCCCTCGCATCTTTAAAGAGGGTGGGCCAAAAGTATCCGCTTTGAAAGACCTTCGTTGCGGTTCTTTGCCCACCGAAATGCCCTCCGTAAGGAGAGTCATGACACTCAACTAAGATGCGTTGTGTCTCATCCTCCGGAACGCATCGATGCATTATGGAGTCAGGGTCTTGTTTATATAGAAACGGTTCATCCCAAAAATAAAACTTGCTGTCATGAATTAACCGCTTCTTTTGCTGAGAGTTGAAGTTCCCAGGGAATTGCTCGGTGGTTAAATAATTGACTATGTCTGCATACCAAGGTTCCCTGCCTTCAACTCTAAATAGGCTTTCATTAGGAAATGCATCCTTGATTTCACCTTCTTGAGCTTGCATTTCTTGATTCTCTAGCCTGGACAGGTGGTCAGCCACCTGATTTTCTGTTCCTTTTCTGTCCTGGATATCAATATCAAACTCCTGTAGCCACAACACCCATCTTATCAACCTTGGCTTTGCATCGTTTTTGCTCATCAAGAATTTTATGACTGAGTGGTCGGTGTATATGGTGGCTGACACACCAACTAAGTAAGATTGAAACTTTTCAATGCCAAACACTACAGCCAACATTTATTTTTCAGTAGTGGTGTAGTGTTCCTGAGAGTCATTTAATGTTTTGGACGCGTAGAAGATGGGATGTATCAAATTACCTTTTTTTTGCTCTAACATTTATTCCTACTGCCACATCACTCGCATCGTACATGAGAATAAAACGCGTTCAGTCCGGTGCTATCAGTATTGGAGTTGTCGTCAACGCATACTTCAAGGTTTCAAACATGTCAGTGCAATCCTCATTAAAGTCATAAGGCCGTTTTGCCTCTAGTAATGCGCTCAGAGGTCGCGCAATCTGAGAAAATCCTCTAACAAACCGTCTATAGAAGCCGGCATGCCCTAGAAAACTTCGTAAAGTTTTAACATATGATGGTGGTGGAAGTTTTTCTATGACATCTATTTGTCTTCATTTACTTCCAAGATAGCCTTAGATACTTTGTGACTTAAGACAATTCCTTCAGTCACCATGAAGTGACATTTCTTCCAATTCAGCACCAAGTTTGTTTCCTCGCATCGAGCGAGGACGGCCTCCAAATTATCTAGGTATGATTGGAGTGATTCTTCAAAGACTGAAAAGTCGTCCATGAAGACTTCAACGGTCTTTCTAGGAAGTCAGAGAAGATAGCCATCATACATCTTTGAGATGTCCCAAGTGCGTTACATAGCCCAAAGGGCATGCGTCTGAATGCAAATGTTCCAAAGGGACAAGTAAACGTAGTCTTCTCCTGATCTTCCAGATCTATCAGAATCTGGTTGTAACCAGAGTATCCATCGAGAAAGCAATAAAAATCTTTGTTTACAAGTCTGTCAAGCATTTGATTGATGAAAGGAAGAAGGAAGTGGTCTTTCTTAGTTGTTGCGTTGAGTTTCCTGTAATCCATACAGATGAGCCAGCCCGTGACAATCCTCGAGGGTATGAGTTCATTATTGCTGTTGACTATCACGGTCGTTCCCCCCTTCTTAGGAACGCATTAGACTGGACTTACGCAGCTATTGTCGGATATAGGATAAATAACTCCCGCGTCCAACCATTTTAAAATTTTTTTCTTGACCACTTCTTTCATTATGGGGTTCGGCCTTCTTTGAGGCTTGATTAATCCCAACTTCCCTTCTTCCAACCTAATCTTATGCATGCAATAGGATGGACTAATGCCACGGATATCTGCAAGCGTCCAGCCTATTGCACGCTTGTGCTTTTTCAGCATCTGCAAGAGAGATTGCTCATTAGGCTCTGTAAGGTTTGCGGAAGTGATCACAGATAAAGTGTTGTTGGTTCAAGGAATGCATATTTCAAGTGTCCAGGTAACTGTTTCAACTCGAGTTCTGGTGGTTCTTCAAATGAAGGATGCGTTGGTTTTGTTCGTAGCTCACTCAGACTTGGCGGCTCTGATTCTTCTAGGTTTTCCTCCAATGCGAGGACCTTACATACATGAGTCTCTTCTTCAGTCAACTCAATACTGTTGATTTGACAATCTTCACTATTTGGGAACTTTAATGCATTGAGCACATTAAACTTCACCTCTTCATTGTCCACGAACATAGTTAATTCGCCTTTATTCACATCAATTAAAACTTTCCCAGTAGCTAAGAAGGGGTATCCAAGGATAATTGGCACCTCTCTATCTGCTTCATAGTCCAAGATAATAAAGTCTGCTGGGAATATGAGATTGTCAACCTTCACCAGAACGTCTTCAATCTTCCCTTATGGGTACTTAATTGTTCTGTCAGCGAGCTGAAGAGTAATAGAATTAGGTTGTGCTTCACCAATCCCTAATTTCTTAAAAATTGAAAGTGGCATGAGATTAATGCTGGCTTCTAGATTGCACAATGCATGACCCATATCCAATCCTCCTATCGAACAAGGAACTGTGAAGCTCCAGGGTCCTTCTCTTCTTTGGTAATGCGTTACACTCCTGCATTAGCACTATTACTTCATTCTCCCTGACTTTTCTCTTCTTTGTCAAAATGTCCTTAAAAAATTTGGCATATGTTGGCATCTGCTCCAAAGCCTCTATAAGTGGAATGTTGATATGCAGCTGCTTTAGGAACTCAAGAAAGCACTTGAATTTTTGTTCATCATTTTTCTTCATCAGATGCCTAGGGAATGGTGCGTTCAAATTCATCTAAGGTTTTCCCGCGTTAGACGTACTAGGTTCTGAATGGCTTGTAGTCTCGGGCGTTTTTTCTTCTTGATCCATTGAACGTGTGTTCTTTCAAAGGACTGCTATTTCTTTGATTCATCCTTCTTTCTTCAAGAGCTCTTCCACTTCGCAACATCACCGTATGACATTGCTACTTTCCATTATTGTTCCCAGGTGTTTCAGTATTGCTAGTTCGAACTCCAGGCTGCCTGTTTTTCAACTCGCTCGCTATCCGCCCTACCTGAATTTCCAGGTTTCTGATAGATGACGCCTGGCTTTTCAGCAACGCGTCATTCTGGGCTATGTATTCCTTCAATAGGTTCTCAAGCAGAGATTCTGAGCTCGACACCTGTCCTCCTTTATTAAATAGCTATTGATGTTGTTGATGCGTTTATTGAAATGTAGGCGGTGGTCCATTCCTTTGCTGATGGTTCGCCCTTGGGTGGTGCTCCTGATGATTTCCTCCTGTCTAAGCAAAATTCGGATGGTTTCTCCATCCAGGATTATATGTATTAGAGAATGGGTTGTTTTTGATAAAACATACTGACTGAGGGTTTTGTGGACATTCAGCATAGGATTGAGGATCTCCACATCCCACACAGCTAACCATGGGCTGCCCAGACGCCTCTACCTGATTCACCTTATGCTGATTTGGTACGTTTCCCAGCGTTATGTTCTGCAGAAGGCTGGTCATCATAGCCATTTGAGCAGAAAGTGTGGCTATTGTGTTGGAATCAATAGAATTAACGTTATGAGATCTCTTCTTCCTGTCAGCTCTTGCATCATACGTATCATCCACCCATTCCATATTGTGTTTAGCAATGTGGTCTAGTATCTCTTTAGCCTTAGTATAAGATTTGTCCATAAGTCCATCAGCTGCTGCTGCGTCTGCTGCCATCTGCGATGCTCTATTTAGTCCTCCATAAAACGTCTCCATTTGGATAGTTAGAGGTAGCCCAAGGTTCGGGCAATTCTTGACCAAGCCCTTAAAACGCTCCCATGCGGTGCTTAAGGTCACAACATCTTCTTGTTCAAAGTTCATAATCTCTCGATGCCTCCTCGCGTTGGTGGTAGGTGGGAAGTATTTTTGCATAAATTTTTCCACCAACTTCTCCTAAGTGGTGATTTCACCAGGCTCCATTGAGCTCACCCATTGTTTTGCGTTATCATGCAAAGAATAGGGAAACAAGGACAACCTGATCGCCTTTGGGGTGATTCCAGGAATCACAAATGAATTACACGTTTTCAGGAAACGCTTCATGTGGGCGTGAGCATCTTCACCACAACCACCCCTAAATTGTCCAGTAGACTGGAGCATTTAGAGCATAACAGATTTCATCTCGAACTTGGTTCCATCCGGTGTTGGGTATATGATTCCTGGAGAGAAATCATACAGTACAGGGGATGCGTACTCCCTCATGGGACACATACTACTATTCGCCATCAGGATCAGATACTGTGCAACATGAGTTAGTTGCTGATTTGCTTTTTCTTCTGCCATTGCTTGTTGTCTGTTCTGCTGTCTGAGAAATTGCTGCCTCAACCTCTGACGACGGTTAAATCGGTTCCTACGCTGGAAGGTCCTTTCAATCTCGGGGTCGTATCTGAGTTTAGGAGTTCTCTACCTGCTCATAAACGTTCACAAGCTTAGACTTAACTTGTAATACTCCCTCGACCGAAGTGCACAATTTTGCAAAGAAATAGCCCACTTGTTTTCCTATAACAGATACAAACGAAATTTTTTGTTAGTTTTGTTTCTGAATCCCTAGCTACGGAGCCAAAAACTTGTTCATTGCTATCGTGATTCGTTCTAGGAGTGTATTGTATAAACTAAATTGGAAGAATAAGTTCTAAGTGTAAGTGATGCGTTTATGCTTTGATGCGTTTAAGTAAATGTAGCGCATTGGAGCGTCAGATATACGCAACAGAACGCACATAACTCTTTCTAATGACGTTCAAGTTTTCCTAAACCAGACCCAAGTATAAATCTAATTTAGGTTCCTGGTAAGTCCAGGGTCGAACTCAGGGATTCAGTTAACCAAACGCAGACCTTGCATTGTATCTACTGTAGGGGTTTTCCTAAATAAATGTGAGAAATGTGTTATTTACACTAAATTGTTGTGCCTATGCAAGAGATGCAAAAGAGTTGGGTAGTTAGTGATGGATCATGTGAGAATGGAGTTTAATGTAAGTGGATGCGTCGATCTAAGATGAATGTACACAAACCAGGATGTGATGTGGATGAGATGGAGTGATTTGCTTATCTTTTGTTCATGCGTTAGACTTTATTCAACATTTCTCAATGCGAATAACATACAAAACCTATCTCTAGGATGCATGCGTCTAACACATAATGCAATAGACACCAGTAAGTCTATCTCTAACTGTACTAGGCATCCTACTTGATGCAACTTAGTTATTCTCTCGAATAATCTAAGTTAAAGATTCTTTTTACCAATTTGTCAAGTTGGCTTGAGCGTTGGAATGAAGTTTGGCATAAAGTATTAATGCATTCAACATAAACAACAAATAAACAATGGCAAGTATGATGGATCAAATATATGAATTTTATAAAGAAACAGAGAGTCTTTACAAAAGCAATATTTAATCAAATGAAATAAAAACGATAAATGAGATGAAGGAAGTTGAGTCAAGCTAAAGAATACAATCTCTTGTATTTCTTTGGCTCAATCTCGTTGTGTACAATCACTTGTATAGGAATTTGATGAAGTGTCTTTCTCAAGAGTAACTTTCTCCGCTCCCTGACCGGTGGTAGTGGTGGTTTTCAACCCTTCTGATCGTCTAGCACCACAGCACAACTTCTAAGAACTAAAACTATGACTACAATATACAGAGAGTAAGGATCTTGATAATTTCTGAACTTCTTGACTCTGGAGGGACTTCATCTATTTATAGGCGTTGGTCACGTCCACTTGGTGAATGGGCAGCATTAAAGTCCATGCCCTGATTAACCTTCTGACTCTTGTAAGCTTTTTAGACGCCACCTGTTGCGTGGAAGCTTTTCAGACGCTGCCTGCTGCAGGTGCCTATACTTGCAAGTGGTGATGTGACACAATCAGTCTAGAGCAATGAATATTCTCTGCGTTGAACTCCCTCCGACGCATGGCCCATGTGTTAGAGCTTTTCCTGCGGCACTTGTCTAATGCGTTAGCGTTAATCATTGCATTGAAATCCTGCAATACAATGCGTTAATACCACGATATTTAGTAATAAAACTTCTTTTGCATGAGTTTGCTAATGTTTGAATAAATCCACGTGTTTCTTCTAAAAATAAGGAGAATCTATCATTAAAAACCTTAGTTGTTCCAACTTAAGAGCAAAAATAACTTGTATTTCTACAGGTTATCACCTTTCTAGGTAGGTTTCCAGGTAGGAGTGTTCCATTTTTGTCAGCTTAAATACCCTAGCCTAGACAGAACCCGCCTTAGACAAAAGGTCCTTATAGATAGATTTAATACAAATTTAATCTTTTATGAAAATCAATTTAATCCTATTAAATCAATTTAAAAGATTAAACTTAGGTATCTAATCGCATTAGAACCAGGAACTTAGGTCTATCTCAATTCAATTTTAAAACCCTTTTAAAACATGAGTTCACCTAAGTTCGCATGCAACTATTTCTTATTGATTTTAGTTCTAATTTCCATTATAACACTTATAACAGAAACAACTAAAACCATTCACAATGCAAAGCAACACATACAAGACATTCATAACTCTTATAAATAAGCCTAAGTGTTATGCTCCATGCATTGTTCATTCATTGCTACTTTTAAATAACACTTATATAACAAAGCAATGAACCAAACATACATACTCTCATACACCCTTATATTATAACTCTTATAATATAAAGATGATGCATGAATATGCTTAATGTATGCATAAATATAACGCTTATATTTCATGATGCATGAGCATGCTTTCTTTTAGTTTCATCATGCCAATAACTATATTATAAACTTATAATATATGATGCATGAATAAAATGCATAAACTAAGGTGGGTTTTATATCTATAAGTCATACACTATGGCATATAAACAAACGTACATCTCATGTATATTAAATAAAAGTTGATGAACCAGGATAATTAGCCTCAAATTCTAAAAAAACAAAGCTAACTATTACAAAGAACAATGAGTCTCTGGTTCAAACAGGCGAATGGGTCTTGAACCGCCTGGCGAAGAACGTGTCTCCTTGATTGCGTATCAAATCCTTGTGATCGCCTACATAATAGAGTAAACACTTTACTCAATCATTTAGTAACGCTGTATGTGTTGGGTTGGTGTTCTAATTCTCCCGGAGTCTCGTAGTTTGGAAACAATTTTGTACACATTGTTATTAATAAAATAAATGTTATTTTATTTGCATTCACTCATATCCAATAAACTAAGATCCGTTGTTATTTCATGTAAACTTAAGCATGAATATGAGATATACAAGTGGATCATGCCTTAAGTAATGACCTAAATGGTCTGTAGTATAAGGATAAAAGAGGGATACCTTATCCTAGTGACACTACGGATACGACCCGCCTTGTAGATAGTTACAAATGTTGTAACGTGCTACAAATGGTCTGATCCTGACCATTCATGTGGAGACATGCGAGCGGGGGTGTCCTATACAAAGAGTTTGTATAAGACTGGATCACGAGATGATTAGTCTCTTTATATAACGCTGTTGATAAATGAGACTTACATTTTACTAAAATGACCATAGATGACATGACCTTAATCCTGAGTGTTTTGGGAACTTCTGCCTATGAGGGTGGTCCTTTGATTAGTATGGGTGAGAGTAGCCAAATTGCCAACTTAACAACCTTATTAATTTATAAACTACGAGTTTTAGGACATAAAATCCAACAAACTCCCACTTGGACTAAAACTCCTAGTGAAGTGTCACAATGTTGAATTTAAGTGAGAAACATATGAGTACAATAAACATATGAATACAATAAACTAGGGCATATAACCAAAAGTTCTCCCACTTGTCCTAGTTTATAAACTTCGTAAACCTAGACTCTGTAGGTGACCTTCAAACACTTAGCCGTGAGGGCCTTTATAAAAGGATCAACAATGTTTTGCTTAGAAGATATCTGGGTTACTATAATGTCTCCAATCTCCCGGAGAAGATGGTATTTGCGCTCAATATTCTTGTCGCGCTTGTGGCTTCTTAGTTCTCTTGAATTTGCAACTACACCACTATTATCACAATATAGGGTGATAAGCAGATGCATATTTGAAACGACTTCCAAATCTGTTAAGAATTTCCTTAACCATACTGCTTCCTTTGCTGCTTCACATGCAACTACGTATTTAGCTTCCATTGTGGAGTCCGCAATACAGTTTTACTTCACACTTCTCCATACTACTGCTCCTTTATTTAGAATGAACACTGATCTCGATGTAGATTTTCTTGTATCCTTATCGGTTTGAAAACCAGAGTCAGTGTATCCAGTAAGGATCAAATCCTTAGTACCATACACGAGCATGTAGTTCCTTGTTCTCCTTGAGGATATTTTTAACGGCAGTCCAATGTTGATATCCAAGATTGGACTGATACCTACTGACTATCCCTATTGCATAGCATATGTCAGGTCTGGTACATAACATTGCATACATCAGGCTCCCTACTGCGGAAGCATAGGGAATGCGTCTCATATCCTCAACCTCTTGAGGTGTCTTAGGACATTGATCCTTTGAAAAATGAATTCCATATCTGTAAGGTAACATACCTCTTTTGGAATTCTGCATCTTATACCTAGACACATTTTGTCTATATAAGTTGCTTGAGACATGGCTAGTGTTCTGTTCTTGCAGTTCCGAATAATTTGAATCCGGAGAACATATTGCACATTTCCCAAATCTTTCATTTGGAACTGCGTTGCTAGCCATTTCTTGATGTCAGTTAGGTAACCTACTTCATTCCCAATGAGTAGAATATCGTCAACATATAAAACTAAGAACACTATAGTAGAATTGACGATCTTCTTGTAAACACAAGGCTCGTCAATATTCTGTACAAAGCCATAAGATTTGATCGCAGTATCAAATCTTATATTCCAAGATCTAGAAGCTTGTTTTAACCCATAAATGGATTTTTGAAGCATACAAACCTTTTGTTCTTGACCCTGTGCAATAAACCCCTCTGGTTGAGCCATATAGATACTCTCCTTAAGATCGCCGTTTAGAAAGGTTGTCTTGACATCCATCTGCCAAATTTCATAGTCATAAAAGGCGGCAATGGATAAGAGTATTCTAATCGATTTAAGCATGGCAATGGGAGAGAAAGTTTCTTCATAGTCCACTCCCTCTCTCTGGGTATAACCCTTTGCCACAAGTCGAGCCTTAAAAGTCTGTACTTTACCGACTTGGTCTTGTTTTCTCTTGTAGATCTACTTACAACCAATTGATTTTACATTATTTGGTTGATCTATAAGTTTCCAAACAGAATTGAAGTACATAAGCTCCATTTCGAGGTCCATGTCTTTGACCCACTGATCACGGACCACATCTTTCATCGCCTGTTTATAGGTCGATGGATCCTCTATGCCGTCATCAGGTACGACGACTTATGTTTCTATTAAACCCAAGTAACGGTCAGGCTGATAAACAACCCTCCCACTACGTCGAGGCATTCTCAACTCTTGAGAAGGATGTGACTAACAAGATATACTAGTTTTATCTACTACTTTAGTAGATGAACTAGTTCTATCTATAGCGTCTTTAGAAATTTCATTCAATACTAGTCTACTGCGAGGTTGATGACTTCTTATGTGGTCTTCCTCTAAGAATGTGGCATTTGTCGATACAAATACCTTATTCTCTCGAGGATCATAAAATATACCACCTTTTATTTCTTTTGGATAACCTACAAATAGGCATAGTTTTGAACGATGTTCCAATTTTTTAGGATTTTGTACCAACATGTGTGCCAGGCATCCCCAAATCCTAAAGTGACGTAAACTGCCTTTACGCCCTTTCCATAGCTCATAAGGTGTTTCTGAAACACTTTTAGAGGGAACGTTATTCAAAATATAGACAGCAGTTTCTAATGCATGTCTCCAAAAAGAATCAGGTAACTCAGCAAAGCTCATCATTGAGTGAACCATGTCCAACAAGGTTCTATTTCTTCTTTCAGATACACCATTCTACTGAGGCATATTAGGTGCAGAGAGTTGTGACTTGATTCCGTGTTCTATCATATAGTCTTGGAATCTTAAGTCCATGTACTCCCTACCTCGATCTGATCGTAGTGTCTTAATTGTTTTACCTAACTGGTTCTCAACCTCAGCCTTATATTCTTTGAACTTTTCAAAAGAATTAGACTTGTGATGCATTAGGTAAATATGACTATACTTTGAATAATCATCAATAAAACAGATGAAATATTCATACTCACCTCGAGCTTTGACATTCATCGGTCCACAGAGGTCCGAATGTACGAGCTCTAAGGGTATTGTGGCTCTGAGACCTTTTCCAGTAAAAGACCTCTTAGTCATTTTTCCTTCAAGACAAGACTCTCATGGAAGTAAAGAATTGTCTTCTAACTGATTTAGGAGTCCATTCTTAACCAATCTCCCAATCCTTTTGAAATTTATGTGGCCAAGTCTCAAGTGCCATAGATAGGCATTAGAAGAAACTTTTTGTCTTTTATTCTGAGTTTCGACTGTTCTAAACATCTCAATATTTAAGAAAAATTTTGCTTTAGTTGGTCTTAACTTATATAAGTTGTTTTCAAGTATAGCAAGAACAAATTTAAATACCTTTTCTGAAAATGAACGCTTCATTAACTTCAAAAGATATTTTATACATTTGTTCCAATATACATGTGATAAATATGAAATTCCATCTCATTTTAGGAGTATCAAAATATCTTTAAGTATGATATATCTATCGTTGAAAAACAACTTCAAGTCTCCCACTACTTGGGCCGAGACAACCTTTCATGTTCCAATCTTGAAGGTGATCTCGCCTTCTTCAAGTTTTTTCCAGGAACTAGTTTCCTGAAGAGAGAAGCAAATATGATTAGTGGCTCATGAATCTAATATCCAAGTTTAGGTATCAAACTCCACTAAACATGTTTCAGCAACTAGTAAATCATATTTACCTTGTGCTTCTTTCGAGGCAGAGGCCTGAGGACATTCCTCAGTTAAGACAAATCTCAGGTCATCTGTTACTAGTGTTGAATTCAAATTTGTTTTCCATGTTGAGTAGTTGTCGCTATTAAGTTTTTCGGAAGCTAATAGTTGAACTAAAGAGCTAGTCATGTTGAAAAGAAAAACATATCCTTTTTAATAAAAAACATTAATGTTTTAAATCCAATCAAGTTTAGCAAAAAAACTAATAATGTACCCTTCATTATTATATTTTGCAACGATATTTCAAAAATTTAGAGTAACCTCCATCGAAGGGCAATCGATTATTCCTTTTTTGAACTAAGACTATCTTGACTTGATACTATCACCTGAATAACTCTTATTCCTATAGTAACTTAGTTATCGCTGCTTTGGTCAAGAATTTACTAACACTTAGTAATTCTCGTAAGTGTGACCCTCTATTTTCAGACCTCAAAGATTGGAATCATTATGCTCCCGAAGTTGGAAAGACAAAAATGAAAACGGACCTGAGAGACCCTATCAATTTCTAGAGTTTACAGAGTTCTGAATCCTATAATACAACCCTCCGATTGGTAAGGTCGCTCGAGGGTAGACATATAGGCGCATTATAGGAATCTCACGATGTGACCTAATGGAAGAGACCGTAGGATGTGTTGACACACTTCTTTCTCCCACTTACTATGAACAAATTCCCCTATTCACCTTGGTATTGACTTATGCAAACACTATCCGAATGGAATCCGCTCCCAGGGTGGTCCAAAGCCAAGCATGAATCTCACGGTGTGAACTATTAGAGATGCAAGAGCTAAAAGTACATTACTTCTCTCCAGTTGAAATGTTCTAGACGGTTAGGGTATAAAATACTTAGCGATACATTTCGGCTAACTTAAACATATCCTAAGTCTTGGTGATTCATCCGAGTATAACTTTTATCCTGGATTTTTAACTTACGATGTCTAGGTGATAAACAAATTTTATTACCTCACACCGCTCACACATGCTCATAAAACTAGTTTAACCTAACTTAGATGCCGACTCGATCTCTAGGTAGTAGGTGTTCCGTGAACCGTCAACTTAAAAACCTTCAACCTTAGTCATGTTTTCTGACTTTTTGCCAAGATCTTGTTGGGTGAGTTTTCTTATAACTTCGGTTTTACAAGATATCGACCTATTTTCTTTGAAAATTGGGATTGCTTGATGGTTAACCCTAAGTGAGCATGCATCTTATCTTTGTTATAGATTTTAGAAGTCTAGGTTATTTTATAAAAATTATAAAATAAATTATAACAATTATAACCCTAGAGCATTCATCTATAACATCCTCCCTTCAAACAAACATGCTTTAATATAACACTTATATTAAAACTAAGCATGCATAGTATATATTTTAAAACACTTATAACATACAACAAATGCATGTCACATGCTTTTCCTATGGTGGGGTTTTAAAACTATATGACATACTATATGCACACATAATCAAACAACATTATACATCACATGCATAATAGGTAAACAACACTAAAGTGGACCGATTTTGGCATTAAAACCAAACAAATAACTAATTTATTACAGAAATCAGCATCCAGCTTCCCGGAACCGGCTTCAAATACTTTGAATGATCTGGAATCGCTTAGAAACCACTCGAACCGACCCAAAAACACCAAAAACCAAGTTGAACTGGTTAAACTGGCTCAACCAGGTCAAACGGTCCGGTCCAGATTGTTTGGACCGGCTGGTCAACGCGCGCTGGCACAGTCAACGGAAGCATGGACGGGTCGGGTCGAACAGAAATCGCAGGCGCGCGGGCACTAGTCGGATCCGGACGGGGCAAGCGTGCGAGAAACCCGGGTTGGAGTGCTGCTCGGTTGGGTCTGGGAGCCTTCTCTCAGGTTTGGGAGCATTTTTAGGTTTGTGACCAAAAATCTTCAATTTTTGATGCTGTCCTCTCTCCCAGAACCGAGCAATTACAGCCTTATTTCAACTATAATGACTATAACAAATTTACATACCCTTTTTCACACATTAATGCTTATAAACATGTGAGCAATTACAAATTTCCATAAGAAATTTAAAGAAAAACAATGCCAAAATCATAATAAATCCACTTTAGTCCATATTTCATTCAACATTTGAATAGAAAGGAAAAAAACACACACCAAAAGCAATTGAGCGTAATTAAAGCATGCTCAGATACCACATGATGGAACACAAGACATACACAACGGAATAAGGATCTAATTACACTTTGATTGCTTCTAATTAATAGGAAAATAGCATGCAAATGAAGGAAAAATAGTAAATTAATTTGGATAGAATACAACCTTTGTAGCTCCCGAAAAATGCTTTTCCTCGTTGAATCTCGATCCAAACTCTTCTGAACCACCACTAGAGCTGACCTACTATTCTCTGGACTTAGAACCGGGTTATGAGATCTGATGGTTGAGGAATCCGAGAGAGAGCAAGAGATGGAATTAGAAGATAGATTTTAGTTTGAGTTTGGGTTTTTATTTTTCAGCCCAATTTTGAAAACTATTTAGGCAAAAGTGGCAAAAGTTTTTCATCCAATTTGAAAGCCCAAATTTATAGAAAAAAGTCATACAACAATTACATGAAACAAATTCATAAAAACCCAACACCTAGAATCCACTATCTAAGTGGGCTTAATGTCTCCACTATAAGCCGACACCTAGCCCACTATCTTGTTAGTGAAATTATCTAACAAAAGTTTAGATTTTCCCACTAACTTTAGTGAAAGGGCAAAATAGTCATTTTGTCAAAGTCAAACTTTGACCGAAAAGTCAACATTTTGATTTTTTATGTTTTTTCCCGTGTTGACTAATTTTGACCTCCCGAGCATGAATCCGCATTCATTTTCTCAAAATTCAAATCACATTTGAATATAAGGTCGGTCAAAGTTTGACTTTTCAAAATCAAAAGTCAACTCTTTGACTTTTTACATCTTTGACCATTTCCATTATTTTCGAGCTTCTGAATATGAACGTATTTATATTATTGATATTTAAATAACATTTAATCATTAAAGCTGTATCTATAAACTGAAAAATCGATCACTATATCACATATATTCGTCAGTTTCTCTCTCTTCACCTAATTTGAACAATTTGAATTATTCTATCATATTGTTCTAAGTTTATTTCATATGAACTAATAAGGGAACCTAATGGACCTGTAGATCATGGGCTCTCCAACGATCCGAGATTAGCTGGCTAAACTCTTTAGACGAAGCTAATCAACATTCTTTAACTCACGGGTCATTCCACGATAGTTTCGTAGCTGTACTCCCCTCACTATAGATATATTTGTGTCCATTTGATATAACCATGATTAGTAAGCTTATCCTTCACAGGTTGTTCGTGATCTCGGTTGGGTCATAAAAACTGTTTTACTCCCAAAAGTACATCTTGTTCCTTAAGTTCCACTGATCCTCTAATGAACAATTGGTTTAAGGTCCAACCTATAAACTGAATCCCTCTCGGGCCAAGGAGAGGGTGGGGCCCCTTGTTCAAGACCTGGATTCAATACTAAAGGGAAAAACCTATCTACTATCCCTATAATAGGTAGGAGTGAATTCCGTCTTGCACCCTATGTTCCCAGCTATCCACTTGATCTTACCCCTTAAATGGGAGGCTTATTGGACCAGCGATAATGAGCTGCCCTCATCTATGCAGATCTAAGGATAATTCTAAGTGAACAGGAGTTCATAGTTAACTTAGGATTAAGATTAAGTTACCTAGATCATCAATCAACGAAATAGTCAGTTTTATACATAAAACGACATTTAGAACGTAAAAAATGACTATTTCATGGTTCAGTCTTATGTAAACTCTTTACATAGGATGCCTCCACTTTCATGTCTCCATATGAATGATTTAGGATCACATCGTTTGTACTAACTACAAAATGAGCCGCATCCATAGTGTCCCTAAAATAAGGCACCCAACCTTATTCATATACTATATACCATTTTGGCTATATATTTGAACTTGATCCATATTTATGTCACTACATAAAGTTCAAACTACATTAAATAGCCTCAGGAACTTAGCTTATTGGATTCAAGATTAAAATTTCAATAACAATTTTATTGAAAAATAAAACATAATATGTTTGTTAATTTACAAACTACGAGTTTTAAGACATAAAATCCAACAGTTCTTTGATTAGTATGGGTGAGAGTGGCCAAATTACCAACTCAACGAGTCTACCTTTTTGGGGATTTGTCTAATTAGGGAGCTAGGAACTCAGTTACACAAGACAAGACATCCTCTCTTTGGAAGAGAGGACCCAGTCATAGTAGGACTATGACTTATTGTTCATTAGAGGAATCAGTGGTATATAAGGAGTTAGATGTAACTACAGGGGCAAAATAGTAAATTGGCCCAACTGTACTTATGAGCGATCTTTGAAGGGTTGTCGCGCTGTTGATTGGTTGATATAGACACAGAAATATATCTGTAGTTAGAAGAGTGTAGCTGTCAGTCTTTAGTAAAGTGCTCAAAAGTTAACAGATGGTGGATCCCGTGACTAAATAGTTTAGTCAGTTATTCACGTACCATTGGAGCTTCAAGCTACAGATCCATAAGGTCCCTTTGGTAGCTCAATGGATTCAAGTTGAGAATTAGTTCTTGGAGTTAGTTTGAGGTATTCAAATTAACAAGAGAAAATTCAATTATATATGATATAATTGGTGTGATGTATGAGATACATCAAGTGGAGGAATTAATGTAAATATGATTTACATTAAGTACCTTAAAATAAAAAAAAGAACTATGGTTTATATGTTTCATGAGATGAAATATTAAAACTATAGGTTATAAATATAATATGTTAGGTTGGTTATCATATTTATTTATAATATATTAATTATATGATAATTAATTTCTTTTTCTCTAAATACTGATTAAGTGGGAGGTTATTGGTGGTTTTATGGTAACCGTGAGATAAAAAGAAAAATTGTTTTACTAAATTTAGAAGTTACTTCATTCGGAAAGTTACTCACGGATAAGCTGTCAAGTGAAAGAGTTTCACTAAGCGATAGCTGTGCATACACTAAACGATCGCTTACCTTTGACTATGCGATAGTCACTCAGCTGATCGTAGCTAAATGATCGAGTGACTAAGTCTATACGATAGGCTGCCATTTGCTACACCATTGAACATATTGTCTATATGATAGACAGTGTATTATCTCTCACTTACTCAATCGTTTACTCGATCGTAGCCCTTCAGTCTCTTCCTCAAACCAAAATCAGACACAACCCACAACTCCTGGATTCTCACACCGAGAATACAAAAGTAACCTTTGTGGTGGTGTCCTCACTCAGTTCATGGATCGAGTGAGACTCAATTGGTTTCATGGAGGCTGTGTTTGTTGTGTTCGTGCTATGTACCGGTCATTGCGTTCGAGTGTGCTGTTCTTGGACGCTTGAAGATTGATTGAGGGAGTCTTAAAGAATGGTTCTTCAAAGGTATGCCTCCTCTATCCCTTGTATCATCGTTTAGCATGTTGTAATTTCTTATTGTGCATGACCTATTAGTTTCTGTTTAGATTTTAATTGATTATGCTCATTCGAATCGAATTTGGAATGATCTCTTCTGCTGCTCATGGAAATCATCATGTTTGATTTTCTTCAATTGGTATCAGAGACAGGTTTTCCTGATATTCCATATTTCACTTTTGTTTTGAACTTCTTTTATAGTCATGGTGGGTTTTTAAGGTTTCTGCATTGCGTTTAAAAGTTAAATGCGTTTGTGGATTTGCTGATGAATGTTTACGGGTTAATTGCCTCTGTTTAAAGCTTTCTTTAAGTTTACAAAGTGTTAATTTGTAAGGGCCTCTATGTTTTTGGGCATAATTAATAAGCATCGAGTCTGTATTCAAAGTGTTTGAATTTTGTTGAGTTGTTCGTGATGAAATTTTGAAGCATGGAGATGCAGTTCTCAGCGAGGAATAAGACCAAAGGTTGGTCGTTCTCGTGTAGCCTAAGGTAAACGATCGTTGAGATTTGGCTAAACGATCGTGTAGAAAAGTTCTGCGCGATCATCTAGTATTTATTAAACGATCGTTTAGCTAATGCTAAACAATGGGGTACAACATTTACTCTATTTCATAGCGTTGGTTGCTCGATCGCGTGGATGCTGGAGGCGAACGATCGTGTAGAGAATTTGATGCTCATATTTTAATAAAAGGCGTGTGCACTAAATGATTGCGTAGTTCAGCATGCCTCATCGCATAGTCACTAACTATACGATCATGCGGTATACGATACCTTGCGCTTGCTTAGCGATTGTTTAGACGATTTTGCTTCACCGCATCATTGTCATTTAGTTGATCGCTTAAGGCTTGCGTTGCAAGATGCGTGCTGCACGATCACGTGGCTTTATGCTTCATCGCATAGTCAAAGGTACATGATCGTTGCTAAACGATCGTTTATGCTCACACAACATTGGTAAACGATTGAGTAAAGAGTTTACTCTCTTGTGTAGGCGATCACATAGTTTTGGTACACGATCAAAGAGACACATTTCTTTGCCCGAACAGTTCAAGACCTGGTTTGCTTATATGAATCGAGACTCATTGTGCTTTGTAATAGTTAGTTTTGTTTTTGAAAATTTTGAGGCTAATTATCCCGGTTCATCAACTTTTATTTAATATACATGAGATGTATGTTGTTAATATGCCATAGTGTATGACATATAGATTTAAAACCTACCTTAGGTTATACAATTATTCATGCATCATATATTATAAGTGTTATAATATAGTTTCTGTCATGATGAATTACAAGAAAGCATGCACATGCATCATGAAATATAAGAGTTATAGTATAAGGGTGTATGGAAGTATGTATGCTTGGTTCATTGTTGTGTTATATAAATGTTATATAAAAGTAACAATGAATGAACTGAAGGAAATAAAAAACGATGATTTCCATGAGTAGCGGAAGCAAGACTATTCCAAATTACAATCATGAATCAACAATACATTTACAGTCGACTTGAACACAAATGGTTATGCAAATTTACAGAAAAATTACAGCATGGACATCAAATGTACAGAGGGAAAAACTGTACTAACAACGGCAGAAGTGTCTCCACGCTCCAATGTGCACTCTGATCGAACAACAGCAACCACGAGCGCTTGATCTACACGATCGCAACACCGCACGAACACAGCACGAACACTTCGCGCTCGTCCTCAACGATTTCCTTGGTCACGATCTCCTCCGCAACACGAACTCCTCTGCAACACCACGAACTCCTCCTCCAAAGCACCACGAACGACCTCTAGAAAACCTTGACGGTGTCGAGTTGAGTTTGACACCACCAACAAGGCGACCTTGGTATTCTCGGTGTGAGAATCCAGAGCGTGGGCTCTGTTAGGACTTGGTGTGAGGTAGAAGAACGGAGGAAAGATAGATCATGTACACGACTGGGCAAGTGGGAGAAGTCAGAGACCTAGCGTATAGGTTGATGTCCAATCGTTTAGATAAAGCTATACGATCGTCTAGCAAAAGCTATGTAATCGTTTAGCTCGGTCGATTTTACACGATCGTTTACCTTGGACTAGCGATCGTCTAACAAAGCTATGCGATCATTTAGTAAACACTGCACGATCGTTTAGCTCGCCCAACCGTTGTTTAGTAAATCTGTATTTACTTGACGACTTCCGTGAGTTTCTTTTCACCGGAGAGAAAACTTAAATTCTTTTCAAAAATTTTGTGAAAACTTCTTCTTTCAAAATAGGAAACCACTTTCCTTTAAACTCACGGTTACCATGATCAAATAACCACCCACTATTTTGGTTATTTAAAAGAAAAAGTATTAATTATCTAATAATTAATATTATTATAAATATAATGATAACCAACTTATCATACTATATTTATAACCTATAGTTTTAATATTTCATCTCATGAAATATATTAACCATAGTTCTTTTCCTATTCCATGGTACTTAATGTAAATCTCATTTACATCAATCCTTCACTAGATGTATTTTATACATCATACCGATTATATCATATATAATCAAGATGAACAATGTGTGGAGCATGACACTTAGGCTTGTTTATAAAAGTTATGAATGTCTTGTATGTGTAGCTTTGCATTATGTTGGTTTTAGTTGTTTCCTGTTATAAGCGTTATAATGGAAATTAGAACTAAAATCGATAAGAAAGAGTTGCATGCGAACTTAGACGAACTCATGTTTTAAAAGGGTTTTAAAATTGGATTGAGATAGACCTAAGTTCAAGGTTCTAATGAGATTAAATACCTAATTTTTAATCTTTTAAATCGGTTTAATAGGATTAAATTTATTTATATAAAAGATTAAATTTGTATTAAATCTATCTATAAGGGACCTTTTGTCTAATGCAGGTTTTGTTTAGGCTAGGGTACTTAAGCTGACAGAAACGGAATACCCCTACCTTGAAACCTACCTGGAAAGGTGAATTAGATAAATTTGCTACAAGCATGCGACAGTTGATCAAAGACTTCATTAAAGAGTTTAATGAATGATCATCAAAAGTTGTTCAACTTTCCAAGGTAAGAGTTACTCTTGGGAAAACCTAAAAAGTCACTTAGTTAAAATTCTTAGCCGTATTTTTTTTCTAAGTAAACTAAAACCTAGGTTATAAAATACTCAGTGGGAGGAAGAGATATATATGATATGTCAATGATTCCACTCACGTTTCTCTTTGAATGTTCACACCATGAGATTCATGCTTGGCCTCATGGTGCCCTAGGAGCATCTCCCTTCGGATGGTATTTTCATGAGTCAATATCAAGGTGGACGGAGAGAGTATTTATAGTAAGTGGGTGAAGGGTGTGTGTTAACACGTCCTGAGGTCTCCTTCATTGGTTCGCACCATGAGATCTTTTTGCACTCCCTCGTGGCGCCCTGAGAGTGTTCCTCTTTGGATGGGTTTTGTGCAGTTGGTCAATATCAAGGTGAACTCCAAAAATGGATAGGGTCACTTTAGTTTTTTCCCCAATCAGATTTTTTCCCTTTGGATTGGCTTCTTGGGGCGAAACTCTAGGGCCTAAAATGACGGGTCATCATGCTTGTCCTCAAGCATGCTTTATACTTGGGAAATTCATAGCTCATCCTTTGGCTTTCCTTTGCGATGACCAGCCTCTCAGAATATAATTCTCTCATACCTCTAACCATGACAACAACGCTCTCCTTCACTTCGACTACTTCTTCAAAGAGATCTTTTCTAAGCTTAAATCCAACAAGCCTCTGCTAAAAAACTTTCTACTCATTCCCTACAACTTTGCGTTCAGCTTTTAAGAATGCATTCGTGAAACAATTCAAAGCTTTGCGATTTTTTTATTAGAATGCAGCGTTGAACCTGGTTACGTTCTTTGTTTTGGCTTGCCCCCACGTGTGTCACGCGGATAGCCAACTTCGGTTGCGTGCCATATTCAACTTAACTCTTGTTCTGGCTTAATTTGGCTTGCGCCAGACAGAGGAGTTGCGCTTATGTGTTGATCTCGGTGACTTACTTTTGTTTTGGCTTGCCTCCACGGGTATCATGCGGATATCCAACTACGGGTAAGTGCCCTTAACAACTTAACTCTTATCAGCATGGGTTTCTCCATTGCGCTGACAGTGGAGTTTTTATCCCATTTTTTTTTAAAATTTTTTTTCTAGAGTATTGCAATCTAGTGAACGCATTTCTTTGGGACCGTTACCACCCCCAAACTTAGAGATTGGCAACATTCTCGCCACAAAGCTAAAGACAAACTCACCAGGAATGCGGTAACAAATGTTTGAGCAGAGGTTTACACATAATAAAACTTAGACTGTCAAATTTTGAAGAAGCTATTAAAAGTAAGGTGAGCTTTGCGATACTTAGTTAGTGGCTGTAGTGAATTATACGTACCATCATAGATGCATCGCAAAGGAAGGAAAGCGGAAAAAAGAGAATTTCAAAAGGATAATACATGCAAGATAACAAGAAAAGAACCTTTGAGTAGAATAACATTTGCGATCATGCTTCAGAATTCATATGGTTAAAGCCATGCGTTGAATGATAGAGAAGATTCTTCCGTTGTAACTGCGCACCGAGGAGAATTATTGTCGCACCTACAAAAAGAAAACGCACCACATCCAAGAAAGCAGCCGCATATCCAAAATAATAATAAAAATAAACTAAACTAAGAAAAGCAAGGTAAAGATAGAGTAGAAGACATCCCTAGGGAAATTGAAGTGAAGTCACCGCAAAGAATCTTCCATGTAGGAGATTACTCTCAACTGCTTAGGTCAAGAAACTCGCCTTGACCATTGGAACTTCCGGCAATTGCTGGGCGCATGTTGGTCACCACACGTTTGGAACTACCTTCAGCTCATGCGATTGCCCTTCTATCCTGGGGTCAATACTGGCTTTCGGCGCATCGCCTACACTTCAAATATTGTTTCAGCCTGGTCGCACAAGCTACAATACTCCTAAGGTAAAAAGGTTGCCGGCTGAAACACAAAACTCAACAAACTATTAGCTGCCAAGTCCCCGACAACGACGCCAAAAAATTGATGACGAAAGTTGGTGAACGCAATTATGTTGCATGTCTTAAGCTATGCGTTTATACTTATGCGTCGATGGTCATGCGTTGGAATGAAAGTATGCGTTAATCTCGTATGGAATGACCATACATTCCTATCACAAGTTTTCTTCTGCTCTCGCCAAGTATAACGAGATCGCAAGTTTCTTGAGTGATCCGAGGTCGAACTCAGGGACTTGTAGCTAAATGCTATGCGGTAATGTGTTTGCGGCGAACAATAAAAGAATATTGAAGGTTATGGCTATGCACTCCTCCTACTCCTAGCTAACAATTAAAGCAGTGGAAGTATGATGATGAAAGGTAGAGACACGACAACTGTTAACGCATAGTAAAATGCATAGGAGAATAGATAAAATGGCGATGATGTCTCCACCGCAATACTGAGCTTTACTGCAAGGGTAACCCCAGCCAACGCATGCTATGCGATCATGCTATACACACTTGACATAGACACATGCGATGTATATGCGATAGTGTCAAGAGGCCTTATTTCTAAGTCTCTATTCTCGCTCACGTGCTCCCACACATAAGCAAGATGACCGCATACCACCATATCCTACTTAAAGGGTGCATATACTGTGTAGTAACAAACGGAGCTTATTCCTAAGTTCCCATTCTCGGCTATGCTATCCAATTCACTCTCCCGAGTCTAGATTTGGTTTTTAGAATTTTCCCAAGTATGCCTAAATGATGAATGATACGTTCATAAGAAAAGGTAATCGCATAAACATGGTTGACGTAAGATTATTCCTATCTCTAGTGAACACTTGCTTACATTGCTTAATGCGATCACTACTTATACTTTCGGGAAGTTGGTTGCTGCTGATTCTACTCATAGATAAGTATTGCGCCTGCTTATAGACAAGCGTTGCTACAGCTTCACACTAAGCAAATAAGGTTTTCTCACAACACTCGCGCAACGCACACCTCCTGGTGGTTTGCTACATGTTTCACATCCTATGCCACATGATTAAGTATGCGATACTCTAGCAGTCTTACTAAGTGATGCAATGAAAGTAAAGGATGCTAAGTAAATGAAGATGGAGATGGAATCGAAGGAAAATATAGAAATGCATTGATCACAAAATGTATTAATCTCTTAAAGCATAATGTAATACAATATAGAGATAGAAGGAAATGGAGGGCCAGATTGTGAATCCCAAATCCCAATTTTACACTTGAGTGTGTTTTCTTATTTAAATTGTCTTAATTTTCCACTTAATTGTGTGTCTCTATTTAAATTTGTATAAATAAGTTGAGTAGGTTGATGAGAAAGTTAGTGTGAAATGGTGAAGAAGGAATGGGGATTTGAAAAGAAAAATATGGACATTGAGTTTGGGAAATTTGGGAAAAATTGGCTAAGTATGGAAAATTTATGTGAAATGCGTGTTGCGCACAAAGCACTGAAAGGCAAGTGACTAGTGGCACAATCGTGTAGAAATTGCATGGAGACAAACAATGTTCGCAGTAACTAAGAGCGAGATCGTTGAGAGTGAGATCAACGAAATCGTTGAGAGCGAGATCATTGAGATCGAGACCAGCGAGATCATTGAGAGCAAGATTTTCAGCAAGAAATATTGGAGAGAGCGAGAAAGTGGAAGAGAGCGAGATTGGAGAGAAAGTTGGAGAGAAAATGGGAGAGAGCGAGATTGGAGAGAGCAAGACCATCGAGAAAGAGGGAGAGAGCGAGAATGGAGAGAACGAGATTTTGAGCTAGAAAGTTGGAGAGAATGAGAGTGGAGAGAGCGAGATTTTGAGCGAGAAAGGAGGAGAGAGCGAGACCAGCGAGAAAGTGGGAGAGCAGCCCGTGTGCTAGCCACGCCTTCTCTGGTGCTGCGTTCGAACGTCACGCCCACGCCTCGCCTATGCATTGAACGACCGAGCAAGCTTCTGGGTGATGTATTTGGACGCGTTGGGGTGGATTATGCATTTAAGAACCCTAATTTGAATACAAACAAAGCTTGAAGACGTAAGGGCAAACGTCAATTAAAATCTAGGTGTCCGATTAAGAGAAATTCTTAAACCCTAAGAAATTGTGTTGGATGCGCTTGGGAAGAACACATTGAACCAAGGTGAAGCCAACTTACGTTGATAAAGGGAGGATTAAACATTTGGCCATACAGCCAAGTAGGTTATGTCAATCCCACGAGCAATTTGAATGCCTATAAATTGGGAGTAGGGATTTCATTTTCAAATCACACAAAAATCATAAATTTTGTAGAGAAAGTAGAGGGCAGTGAGGTTTCAGAGGAATGTGTCAACTTTGGAAGAGGATATCTTCCAATCTACACGTTCGTTTGGAGAAATTCCAAAGCCATCTGAAAGCTCTGTAAGTCTAGTTTTCAGAGTCATACTGCTGGAGGAAAAAGCTTAAAGGAACTGGGCTGGCGGTTGAGAAGAAGATAGAAGGGTCAGACTGTTGGATCAGTCTGAGCCATTCTTGAATATTTTAAGATTCCGGCCAAACCACGAAAATTATGAGCTTAAAGTTTAAGGTAAGATTCCTAAGACATTTTAGAATAAGTTT
Organism: Benincasa hispida; assembly: GCF_027475165.1. Classification (NCBI taxonomy): domain Eukaryota; kingdom Viridiplantae; phylum Streptophyta; class Magnoliopsida; order Cucurbitales; family Cucurbitaceae; genus Benincasa; species Benincasa hispida. The sequence continues at coordinate 49,413,077 of NC_143482.1, forward strand.
GTAGAACGAAGTATTTCCAAATAAGGTTCGTAACTATGAGTAATCTATGTTGTAAGTTTAATCTGGATTCTAGGGGTGAAAAAGGGACCCGAGGAGCTACTAGAATGAAAAGTTCCCAAGAATTCGAGGTGAGTGGCTAAAATGTTTCGAACTAAAATGTTTTTAAGCTGTTTTACAACATTTACAGAAAGCATATTTGCGAAAATAATTCTCATGCCTACTAGTTTTATAACGTGGTTTCCAAGCAAGATCTGAATTGTGTTGTGAATGCATGCCTATTGTTGAAAAACTATTTGGGACAATTGAGGAATTAGTTGATACCAATTGAGGAATTAGTTGATACCAACTTTGTATTAAAGGATGGGTTATACGTAAGTTTGGGAAAGATTTAAGCTAGCTTAGTACTAAAACATAAGACTTTGGGTGAAAGAGAGAGTTCATGCATTAGATTAAAGTCCCATAGATAAGTCCCTAACATGTGTACTTAATAACTAGGCAAAGATGCTGAGGAAAAGAGGCAGACCAAGCAAGCAGACTGAGAAGAGGAATACTGACCCTACCAGTGGAGGTCCTGAGGTCTCGTCAGACCCAGATCTGAAGGGGAAAAGAGTTAGAGACTCAGTAGAACAGAAGGCAACTTCTGAAAAAGAGTCTAGTACACCAAAAGTAGATGTAGAACCCCAGATGGAGGATTGAGTATTCGATAGAATCACTCAAAGATTAGCGACGAGTGTAGGATCGATCCAAAAGGATCCAGAAAAGAAATTCGACGACGAGAGGCTGAAAGCTTTAAGAGCCACGATGTTCGATGGAGCCACAGATCTAGTAGATGTTGAGATTTGGTTGGATTTGATTGAGAAGTGTTTTAAAGTTATGAGATGCCCTGAGGACCGTAAGGTCGAGTTAACGACATTCTTGCTGCAAAAAGGGTCTGAGAAATGGTGAAAAGTGATAGGCTAGAAGGGATAGTTCAGAAACTATGACTTGGTCTGAGTTTAGAAAAATATTTGAGGATAAATACTACCCTAGTTCTTTTAGAGATGCGAAGAGGGAGGAATTCCTTAGGTTAACACAGGGAGTGATGACGGTTGCTGAGTATGAGCAAAATTTTACTGAGTTATCTTAGTATGCCCTTCCGATCATCGTGGAAGAGAAAGAGAGGTGTAGGAGATTTGAGAGTGGCCTAAGAAGAAAAATACGTACACCTGTTACCTCTACATCTAATTGGGTGAATTTCACTCATTTAGTTGAGACCGTTATCCGAGTAGAGTGGAGTGTAGCGAAGGAGGATGAACTTCATTCAGGAGAAGGACAGTTTAGAGTTCTCGGAGAAACAAGAAGTAAAAAATTTAGATCCTCGTTCTCTAGACAGTCAAGGATAACGAGTTTTAGGGGCATGAGCCAACAAAGTTTGAGTCGAAAGAAGTCCAAATCTGTAGCTAAACAAAGTGGTAGATCATTATCAGGTCATGCTAGTGAGTCGGTGGCTAGTACGGGGATGAAACCACTTTGTGTAAACTGTGGTAGGCCTCATACAGAAGTATGTTATGGTAATAGGAATGTGTGTTTCTAGTGCGGACAAGCTGGGCATTTCAAAAGAGATTGTCTTCAGCTAGGTCATGGAGCACAGAATGAGCAAAGAGGAGTTACCCAAGCTATAAACCAACCTAAAACGACCGAAACTAGAGGTGAAGGATCCGGTGTAGCTAAGCAGAAAGGGGTAGCCGGACGACCCCAACAGCAACCGTAACAGTAGTAGGGTAGAATGTATGTTATGACACACTAGGAAGCGGAAGATGCTCCAGATGTCGTAACTGGTACGATAACTTTATGTAATCAATCCGTTTATGCATTATTTGATCCTGGTGCTACACACTCATTCATATCTAGTATGTGTGCATTACATATAGATAAAATACCTGAACGTATGGATGAGGAATTATTTATCTTTACGCCTGTAGGAGAGACTCTAGTTGTACATGAGTATTATAGGAATTGTGAAGTAATTCTTGGAGACCAAAGTTTTTGGGTCGACTTGATTCCATTAGAATTACTAGAGTTTGATGTTATCTTAGGTATGGTTTTCCTAAGTAAACACTATTCCACTATGGATTGCTTTAGAAGAGAAATAGTGTTTAGAAAACCTGGTGAAAAAGAAATAACTCTAGTAGGAATTAAAAAAATACTCCCAGAAAGTTTAATATCAGCAGTAAAAGCTAGAAAACTGTTGAGTAAAGGATGTGAAGCCTATTTAGCATCTGTAGTAGTTTCCCAAGATAAGAAACTAAAACCTAAGGATATACCTATAGTACAAGAATTCTTAGATGTGTTCCCTGAAGAATTACTAGGCTTATTGCCTGATAGAGAAGTGGAATTTACTATTGAGTTAATTCCTGGTACTGCACCTATATCCCAAGCACCATATAGGATGGCCCCAACGGAGTTGAAAGAGTTAAAAGTTCAATTACAGGAACTTATGGATAAGGGGTACATTCGACCCAGTGTATCACCTTGGGGAGCGCCAGTCTTGTTGTTAGGAAGAAAGACGGTACTCTTAGATTATGCATAAACTATAGACAGTTGAATAAAGTGACCATTAAGAATAAGTACCCATTGCCTCGTATAGATGATCTTTTTGATCAGTTAAAAGGAGTAACGATGTTCTCTAAGATAGATTTGAGGTCAGGCTATCACCAGTTAAAGGTGAAAGACACAGATGTTCCTAAAACTGCATTCAGAACTAGATATGGACATTTTGAGTTCCTAGTAATGTCGTTTGGACTGACAAATGCTCCTGCGGTATTTATGGACTTGATGAATAGGATATTCCATTCTTATCTGGATTAGTTTGTGATAGTATTCATAGATGACATATTAGTGTATTCCAGTAGTGCGGAAAAACACAAAGAACATCTAAGGATGGTATTACAAACTTGAAAAGAAGTTATATGCCAAATTTAGTAAGTGTGATTTTTGGTTAAATCAAGTCATATTTCTTGGACATATAGTTTCAGCTGACGAAGTTAGTGTTGATTCCCAAAAGATAGAAGCAGTAGTTAATTGGGAACGACCCCTGAATGTAACCGAAGTACGTAGTTTTTTGGGTTTAGCAGGTTATTATAGGAGATTCATGGAGGGTTTCTCTAAGATAGCCCTTCATTATAGTCTAGTTTTTAGAGTAGGGCGCCGGAGGAAAAAGCTCAAAGGAACTGGGCTAGAGGTTGAGAAGAAGGTAGAAGGGTCAGAATGTCGGATTAGTCTGGGCCAGTCTTGAAGATTTTGAGATTCTGGCCAAACCACGAGAAATTATGAGCTGAAAGTTTAGGGTAAGATTCCTAAGACATTTTAGAATAAGTTTGTGGAAGGAAGTATTTCCAAATAAGGTCTGGAACTATGAGTAATCTAAGTTGTAAGTTGAATATGGATTCTAGGAGTGAAAAAGGGACCCAAGGAGCTACTAGAGTGAAAAGTTCCCAAGAATTCGAGATGAGTGGCTAAAATGTTTTCGACTAAAATGTTTTTAAGCTATTTTGGATTACAACATTTACAGAAAGCATATTTGCGAAAATAATTCTCATGCCTACTAGTTTTATAAAGTGGTTTCTAAGCAAGATCTGAATTGTGTTGTGAACGCATGCCTATTGTTGAAAAACTATTTACATACGTTGATTTTATCTAGCATGCGTTACCATCTTTAAAGCCATGTTGTATATGTGTTATACTGTACATGCTTTAAAGAGAAAAGTTGTTTATAAATAGTTTTGGTAAAATGCGATGCCGAAGTACAAGAAGAAGTCATCCACCCAACTAGATACTGAAGTACAAGGAGAAGGTATCTATTGGTACTGAAGTACGCTTGAGAAGGTACCAAACCAATGGGATACTAAAGTACGTTGGAGAAGGTATCCTAGTAGCTCGATGCTGAAGTACAAGGAGAAGGTATCTGAGCAGTAGTACTTAATGTGGCCACAGGTGAATAAAGTTGGAGATTGAGCAAAAGGGTTCTCTCTGGACTAGTAGTTAGTGTTGGGATTATTTTACCAGTTATACAATATTTTGATTTGAGAAATGATTTTACTGTTTTATTTTTAAAACAATTTTATATATATTATGCTTGGAAATTGTTTATGTTGCATTAAATTATATTTAAGATAAAACTATCTTCTGAAATTATGCATGAGAATTTACTATGTTTTCTCAGTCACTCATTGGGCATAAGCTCACCTCATTTTCAAATGTTTTTGTCCCACCCCCCCATAGGTAGCGGTAAAATCCTCTGAAGACAGCTTAGTATCTGCTCTGCCACTAAAGGACGAAAAGACTTGTAACCGTTTGCTAGGTGGTTACTGTTAAAATTGTACACATGTTACTATTGTTCATATAGGGACTAGGGTTTGTGGGTTTTGGGACTTGTAAATCTAATGTTGTAAATACTCTAAACATATTAAGTTTCTAAGTTAATAAATTATGGGCCTACAGCTGTCCCATTGCATATAATTTGTATTTGGTATCAGAGTTATTCCGTAAGAGTTTTTAGGCAGTAAGTGTCAGCCTAAGAGTTGATAACTGCTGTAGTCACGTCCTTTTCTAGGCTGAGAGGGTGATCTGGGGCGTGGTGTGACACAAATGGAAGCAATGTCTTGTTTCTATCAGACGTGTGTCAAGACTGCCGGTGGTGCCATGGATGGACGTGGAGTAGACTCTCTCGAGCTCTAACTCCGACAAAGGCTCTGGTCGTCACTCAGAATGGTTGTGGGGATGAAGAACTCTCAAGACTGTCTTCTTACGCTTTGGTCTAGATCACAAGGATCCATCCGAGGGTAGAAACTTGGATAATTTGAAGTTCTGCTCAACAACTTCTATTTATAGAGTTTGGTCGCCGACAACATTAATGGTCCTTCTCTGAAATTCTGCAGCTAACGGCGTGGTGGGCGTGATGGACTTACTCTGAATCTCTGCTGCTAACAGCGTGGTAGGTGAAATGTCAACATCACCTTTTGATACTCTCGAGGTATGCATTCATGCTTGGTTTCTGGCGTATCGACGCATTTCACCACCCTTGCGGTCATCCTTCTATTATAGTTATTATTCTGTAGCCGCAATCTCTCTGCGATGACCGCATTTGCTCGACAACCACAAATTCTATGCGATGGACACATGCGGTCAATGGCCGCAACATCCATGCGTTGAATGTATGCGTTCGCCTTTGCAATGGAGAGATTCCCCGTATACGATCGTCTTTGCGATAGCCTAGTTTCTGCGTATGCGACCGCTTCCTGCATTAGCTACAAAAATAGACAATTGAATGCATAATAACACATAAAAGTGGGTTAACTGAGATTCTTAATGCCAATCGACGCAAGCTCATTTTCTCATGAATTCTTAGTATAATCGCTGCATCTTCTACTTAACAACCCTCATAATTCTAACTAAAAGGCTTATAATGACGTGCATTTCTGCCCATCATCAGGTCACACTTACGAAAAATTGTTAAGCAAGTTAATGATTTCTTGACCAAATCAATGATGGCTAGTCGTTATAGGAACAAGAGTTGTTCTAGTATTAATGGCTGGTTGAGAATGTCTCAATTTAGAGGAGGGATAAATTGACTACCCTTCGGTGGCTTTTTTCCTAAACCTTTGAAGCATCATTGTGAAACTAGATGTCACATGGGGTTCATTTCAGTTTTTCTAAACCTTATTGGATGTTGTTTTTTCAAGGAGTATTTGCTAAAACCTAATGTAGGTCAATGTGTTTCTTTTTCAGCAACATGTTTGATTTTCCGTTTGCCTCTAATTTGATCGATTACATACATTGGAAAGAGTTCGTAAAAACATATTTCATAGTAAATGACCTTGAGTTTGTCATGGTTGAGGAGTGTCCTCAAGTCTCGACCCTTGATGCACCGCAAAATGTTCGTAATACATATGAGGTATGGATGAAGGCTAACTTGTTGTCCCGAATTCACATTTTGGCTAGCATACCTGATATTTTGGCCAAAAGGTTTGAGAACATGGTCATTGCACGTTAGATCATGCACTCGTTGCACGAATTGTTTGGACGTCGGTTCTTACTTTTTTAGCATAAAAGGATGGATGACAAAGAAACTGGTAGTGTCAGTTCCCAAGATAACCTCTAGTTAGAGAAAGTAAGTGTTGCTGACTCTGATGAAGTTCGTCGACGAGAAGTGTTCTCTAAAATGGAACTTGGAGCTTATTTAGGTTCTGATAATGATCCCACTACTCTCTAGAAGATGAAGAAGTCTAAAGACAGTGAATGTGATTTATTGGTCTTGAAGACATGTTTGGTAGAGAATGATGGTTCTGCCTGAATACTTGATTTAAGTGCTACTAACCACGTCAGTTCTTCCTACCAAGGATTTAGTTCCTGGCAAATGTTGCGACAGGGAGAGTTGAATCTTCGAGTTGGTACTGGTGAGGTTGTTTCAGCTGTTGCCATAGGCAGGCTTAAGTTATTTTTGGACAAGAAACGTTATTTGTTACTGGATAATGTTTTATAGTTCCTCATATCAAGAGGAACTTAATCTCGGTTTCTTGTCTCACCAAACAAGGATATACCATCTCTTTTTCTAAGAGTAAAGTGTTTATTTTCAAGAATGGTATGGAGATTGGTTTTGGTTCAATGGAAAATAACTTATATGTAGTAAGGCCGTTAGTCATAAAAGCCTTGCTTAATACTGAAATGTTCAGTAGGACGACAACTGCTAAAAGACCAAAGGTTTCTCTTAAGGAAAATGCCCATCTTTCTCATCTAAGGTGAGGTCACATCAACCTCCATAGGATTGAGCAGTTGGTGAAATGTTGACTTCTAAAGAATTTAGAAGAAAACTCCTTGCCGTTGTGTGAATCATGCGTTGAAGGCAAGATGATCAAATGACTTTTACTAGAAAAGGTTATAGAGCCAAGAAAACCTTGGAGCTTGTACATTTAGACCCCTGTTTGATGAGTGTTCAAGCTCGAGGTGGGTATAAATATTTCATCTCTTTCATGGATGATTATTCAAGATACGGGTATCTCTACCTAATGCAACATAAGTTTGAAGCCCTGAAAAGTTCAAGGAGTATAAGGCTGAAGTTGGAAACTTGTTAGGTAAGAAGATAAAAACATTACGATCTGTTCGTGATGGAAAGTATGTGGACCTCGAATTCCAAAACTATATGATAGAACATGAAATCACGTCCCAACTCTCGGCCCCAGGTATACCTCAGTAGAATGGTGTATCAGAAAGGAGAAACAGAACCCTGTTGGACATGTTCGGTCTATGATAAGTTATGCTCATCTTCCAGACTTGTTTTGGGGATTTACAGTGGAGACTGCATGTTACATTTTGAACAATGTTCCCTCGAAAAGTGTTTCTGAAACACCTTTTGAGCTGTAGAGAGACCGTAAAGGTAGTTTACGCCACTTTAGGATTTAGGGATGTTTGACCCATGTGCTTATGGTTAATCCAAAGAAGTTAGAACCGCGTTCAAAAGTTTGCCTCTTTGTAGACTACCCCAAGGAAACGAGGGGTGGATACTTTTATGATCCGAGTGAGAACAAAGTGTTTTATCGACAAATGCTATCTTCTTGAAAGAAGACCACATCAGGGATCATAAACCACGAAGCAAGCTTGTTTTACATGAGATTTCTAGTGAGACTACTGAGGGTTCAACAAGAGTTGTTGAACAGGCTGATAGATCAACAAGGGTTGTTGATGTCGGTTCATCTAGTCAACCATCTCAAGAGTTGTGGAAGCCTCGGCATAGTGGGAGGGTTATGAACCCACCAAAATGCTACATGGGTCTGATTGAAGCCCAAAACATCATGTCTGATGATGGGGTCAAGGATCCATCGTTTTATAAGCAAGCAATGGAGGGTGTTGACAAAGATGAGTGGATTAAAGCCATGAACTAGAAAATGGAGTCTATGTACTTCAATAATGTTTGGGAACTTGTGGATCAGCCTGATGGGGTAAAACCTATAGGGTGTAAGTAGATCTACAAGCGAAAACGAGGTGTAGATGGAAAGCAAACCTTTAAGGCTAGACTCGTGGCAAAGGGTTATACCCAGGTCGAGGGAGTGGACTATGAGGAAACTTTCTCACTTGTTGTTATGTTGAAGTCTATCAGGATACTCTTGTCCATAGCCACATTTTATGATTATGAGATATGGCAAATGGACATCAAGACTACCTTTCTTAATGGTAATCTTGAGGAGAATATCTACATGGCTCAACCAGAGGGGTTCATTGTTCTAGATCAAGAGCAAAGAGTTTGCAAGTTTAATAGGTCCATTTATGGGCTGAAACAAGCATCTAGATCGTAGAACATTAGATTTGACAGTGCGATCAAATCGTTTGGCTTTGATCAAAATGTTGATGAGTCTTGAGTTTACAAGAAGATCATCAACAGCTCAATAGCTTTCCTGGTACTATATGTGGATGATATCCTACTCATTGGGAATGATGTAGGTTTTCTGACTAACATTAAGATGTGGCTAGTTGCCTAATTCCAAATGAAAGATTTGGGAGAGGCGTAATATGTTTTAGGGATCCAGATCATTCGAGATCGTAAGAATAAGAGATTGACCTTATCTCAGGCATCGTACATTGATCAAATATTTATTAGGTACAGGATGCAACATTCCAAGAGGGGTTTATTACCCTCCAGGCACGAAATTGTTTTGTTTAAGGATCAGTGTCCTAAGACACCTCAAGAGGTTAAAGAGATGAGACAGATTCCCTATACTTCGGCTATTGGAAGCTTAATGTATTCAATGTTATGTACTAGACCTAACATTTTCTATGCAGTAGGGATTGTTAGTCGTTATCAGTCCAATCCAGGATTAGATCATTGGACGACGGTCAAACTGGTTCTCAAATATCTTCGAAGAACGAGGGACTACATGCTCATGTATGGAGATAAGGATTTGATCCTTACAGGATACACAGACTCTGACTTTCAGACTGATAGAGATTCTCGGAAATCGACATCAGGGTCAGTGTTTACTCTGAATGGAGGGGTGTAACGATCGAGATGGAATGTTATGCTGTGTTATCACTTTTGCACACTACTGATGTTAAACTTGATGACATAAAATTTAATCTCTTTATCTACTCTTACACATGGCTAATGAATGAAATGAATGATGTGCTAAATATACGCTAAAGTTCTTTGACGATAAAGAGAATTTCTATGTGATACTACGTCTAAGTATATGAGTTGTTAATGATATGTTCGTAGTATGTGATGTTGTAGTGCTTGTCACAAGTTTCCTTGCGCTGAAACCAAGTATAATTCCAATGCAAGTTTCTCAGAATAATTTGAGGTCGAACATAGGGATTGTTTTCGTTAATGCGCTACTATTGTGATACATGTGACCGATTTTTACAATGAATAAAGAATGTGGGTTTATACAGAAATGTAAATTACGTTGAAAGTAAAATTGCGTTAATAAAATAAATCCTAAACTAATATGATACATGATACAAGATACATGATACATGATAGTAAGGTCGAGAACTGAGTGCGAAGTTATACAAAGGATCGATGTATGTGATGGAAAGTCTTTATGAATGAAAAAGAAAGAGAAAGAGCAAATAGTAAAAACATTGCAAGTTTGTCAATTGCGTTAAGATGAAACTAAGGTTCAACTTCCCCTCGGCGTACACCTCTCAGTGATCGGCTGTGTTCCTATATCTCTATGGTGAAACAGGGATGAACGTGTTGAACGCAAGGTTGTTTCCATCTTTGGAAATACTTCTTGCTTTAGTTAACGCATTCTTCCATCCTTCTCTCGATAGGCGAAATAATATCTTCACTTTTGCTCTCACAGGTGAAGATGCTGTCGAGCATGCTTTAGCTAAACTTAATTATTTCCTTAACACAAATTAACTTATTCGCTTAATTCTTGCTATTTACTCATGGGATTAAGAACACATCATGGAGAAAATGGATTATGGATGTACGAAAAGAGACAAAGAGATGACAATGGAAATTATCATAACATTTAATACTAAGATTAAGCGTTTGATACATGGTGTGAATGAAAGATTAGAAAAGGTGAATACAGATGATGAAATAGAGATTAGAAACAAATACAGAAAGAGTGTCAACGTCTGGACAAAGATTCCAAACAGAGGTTGTGCTTGCCGGCATGTGGAAGTAGTGGAGAGGAAAGCTTCCCTCTCAGGTTTGCTTTTCTTGTAGAATTGACCTTCACACAGAGCTTCAATTACGGGGATTGGAAGGATTCTCTGCTCGGAGACTCACCTCTCGGCCTTGTCTCGTGGTTCTCCCGGATCTAATCTGTAAGTCGCTTCAGACTAGTCTCTCTCTTAGAATCAGTATATGCACATCTTTATTTATTCATGTATATCTTTCAGTGAATTTGCAGAAGCTATTTATAGGTGAGGCTTGGCTTTTTGAATGTGTGGTCCCCACTGTATGGTTATGGTAGTTCCTGAGATGGCGGAGTGATTATTCCTTCTGTTACGCAATCAGCCCGTTAGAAATGCACAACTGAAAGCTATACACTTGTCAGAATCCTCCGCAAATGCGTTGCTCTTTACATATTCGATTTATCGCCACATGCGGTGTTATTTTTTATTACCGCATGCGGTTGAAATTACGTTGATCGCTAGAGCTTTTGATCGATTGTCGCATGTTCCATCATTGCGTTGATCATCTATTCGTTCTTGATTGATGGGCGTAATGCGATGAGATGTGTTGTTTATTTTATCTTTGAGCCATGAACACATGCGGTGACTGATTTCCTGCAAAATCGAAATTGAAACATTCTATTCTATTATCGCAATGGTGTTAGTGGGTGTATTGACGACATTTTATAATTTTGGAATTTTTTCACCAATTTCTATACTATCGACACAACTTTTCTTTCTTTTTGCTGAAATATCTAAATAAAACAGTATAAATAACTTTTATTTCTACAAGTTATCACACCCCCAAATTTAGATATATGTTTGTCCTCAAGCATATCTTCAACTAAGGCAATATCGCTTAATTCTTATCCTTATTTTGCGTCAATTGGTTGCTCTGAATGCTCCACCTAGGCAACATTACTTAAAAACACAATTTCTTTCCATCCTTGATAATTCATAAACATGGCCTACTTTATTCTTTTATACAATAAATCTCTAATAAAAAATTCCTTTCTTGTTTTGAAAAGAATGTTTACCTCTTCATGCAAAAACAACTTGGTGTGTTTGTATGTGGTAGTCTAGTTTGCATCCTTTTATTAGAGACTATTGATCATGGTTACACCCTTCACTTTTGCTTGTTCCCACGGGTGTCATGCAAACATCCAACTACGGTTGCGTGCCAATCTCAACTTCAACTCTTGATTTTTAGCTAAGTTTAACTTTTTCCAGTCAGAGGAGTTGTCTCTTATATTCTTTTATTTTCCTCTCATTTTTTTTCTCTTTTCATATTGCATCATTCTTGGAAACCCACCTTCAGGTTGGCTTGCTCCCACAAGTGTCATGCGAACATCCAACTACGAGCAGGTTCCTTTAAGACTTAACTCTTATCAAGTTGGGATTTTGATTTCCCTTGAGCTGACATTGGAGTTTGTATCATTTTTTTTTTGACAATGAACGCATTTTTCTAATGACCGCATCCACTTGGTCGCATTTGCTCAGACCTTCCCACCCCCAAATTTAGAGACGTGCAAGGTCTTCATTGCATTGTTTTGAACAGAATAGACAAAAAACTTCGTCAAAATTTTGAAACGAAGGTTTGAGCAAAGTCTTGAAGGATAAAAGGTAAAGCAGTGTTATTGCTATGAATTATCTAAGTGTTAGTCAGAAAATGCAAAGTATGGGAAATGTTGCAAAGGGTATGCATATAACTCATCATGGCAGCACAATGAATAACGCAAAAGAAAAGATAAAGAACATCGCAATAATTGACAAAGGATGATAAATAAGAGGCGTCACATATGGAAAGAATTGTTACTCAGTTGTATTAAAAATTAACCAAGTATACAAAGAATTACAATTAACGAAATACAAAATTTGAGCATGTACAAAGAATCAAGAAATAGCTTCTATACAAAGAATTAATGAAATGAATAAAATGAAAGAATGATCGCAACAAAAAAAGAATTACTAGAATTATTGAGGAGGAGGTTCAGGAGGAGGATTTTGTGGAGGAACACGAGGAGCTTCTTCAAAGTGCAGATGTTGCTATAAGTGCAGAGGCACCATGGGACGATGGAGATAGGTTGTCAAGAAGTTGAAGTACTCATGGTTGCGCTTTGCTACTTGTCTTTGGTTCAGGTGGATCGTATAGATATTGCGTTGAATGTTGATCAGCACTTGCCTTGTCATTGCAACACTGCGTTGCAATTCTACTTGTCGCTCGTATACCCCCGTTATTCACTGGCAGAAAAAGTCATGTTGATGAGGAAGAAGAGAACGCATATCAGCAAGTTCAACAGCTAGGGTGGCAATGGTGGCCTGCGCCTGCGATGTTTCACCATCAATGTTCTGGGGTTGGGCAGAAGTGCCTTCACCCAAATCACATGGGTCATCAACATGCGGCGGTGGAGGGGAAAATTACGGTGAAGATGAAGAGGAGGAGGAAGCCACTAGATATGCATTGGGTGAAGTAAGAGCGAGGAGGAGGTTAGTAAAATGTTCGGGGAGTGGGGAGAGGGGTTCTGTAGGAGGGCTTGGAGGGTGAATCACCAAAGGTAAAGGGTCCAAGGGTTCTTGATCTTGCGGTGATGGCTCTTGGACTTTTTCCTTTCCTTTGTAAACCTTGCACTATTTCTTGGGCTTTGGTTGCTGCGACGCATTTAATTTGATGATGGGCCTTTTAGGTGGAAGTTCGGGGCAATGTGGGGAATCTTTGAGAAGCATTCTCAAAATCTTGATGTTGATGAGACCATGTACTTCCGGCATTGGTTCTTCTTCAATACCCACACCTAATGAGAGACATAAGCTTGAGACTGTCCAAGGAAAGAAATATTGGCCTCTTATATGCCCCATAAAACCTTGAATCTGCCTTGCGATCAACTAGCCTACATCTATTGGAATGCCGCGTGTGATGCAGTATGCGGCCATGACTCTATCCCTCGAAACTGTTTTGTCATGAGAAGTCGGGATGAGTCACCGTTTCACCAAATACACCCAAAGCCACGCCTCTGAAAGTAGTTTATTGGACGCAAGGGTTTTAATGTCTTTCATAGATATCGACCACTAAGTGCCCAGTTGCATCAATATCTTCAGCGCATCTTCCATTTGTTGTTCTGTGGGATCATCAATAATTTTATTACTCGATGCATCCGGGATGTCCTTCATTTGATATAACTCATTGATGTCCTTTGCGTAAAGGCACTACCTCTCCTTTCATGGTCATCGCATCTTTGGTGCCATGAAGTCGTCCATTATAGAAAGCTCGCACTACCATTGGGATTATAATGGATGGGCACTGGCAGAATGTTTCCCATCCATGTTCCAGTACAACACTTGTGATTAAGTCCAGTAGTGGGGTTGGCGTAGGGAAGAACCCCATTTCCATCATCATGTCATCGTTCTCTTTCTTCTTTGATGGGCGTCCTTTGGCCAACGCAGGCTCACTGTTTTCCGCTATTGCTTTGCCCTTTTCTTTTGTCAACACAAGGCGGGATCTTTGTTTTTGTTTCCTTTCCCTTTCCTTGCGCTGTTCCTCCTTTTCCCACTCCGTAATTTCTTTACTCTTCTTTTCTTGAATGTGCTGAACATTTTCCCTGTGCCTCTTCTCCTTTTCTTCCCTCTTCTTCTTTTCTTCCTCTTTTTCTTCTCTCATTTCCCTTTCAAAGTGCTCGGAGGCTAGTATTATGCGGTTTTCTTCCTCGAGCCTTATTCTCTCTTCTTCTGCCGAGATTGCGTTGTTGCGACGCACTTCTTCATCGTGTAATTTTCTTCTTAAATCGCTTTCTGTGATGATTTGTTGTGCCCGCAACATCTTCTCTTGTTTTTCTTCCTCCTCTCTTCTTCTCTTCTTCTTCTCTTTTAATGCATTTTGTAAAAATTGTGGGTCGATTGTTGACCCTTGCGGCACATTCTCCTTGTGACGCCGCATAAGGGGGGTGATGTCTGAATTTTCTCCATCATCAGTCGCAACCGTATTTATTTGCGTTGTTTCCTCTTCAGGTTGCGCTGATTCTCTTTGTTGCCCTGACACCCCCTCATCCACCCTTGCGGTGGTTGATTCTCCGTCGACTTCTGGACTCTCAACCCTCTTTCTTTTCTCTTCCTTCTTCTTTAGGCGCACCTTTTCTCACCTGCGTTCCCTCCTCTCACTCGTTTTTCTTTATTTCTTCTCCTTTCTTGGCTAGGCTTCTTCATCACCTTCTACCCTCTTCTCCTTGATCTTCTTCTTCTTCTTTTCCTCAGCCATTTCAGGTTGCTTCTCTGCCACCGCTTCCTCCAAAGCAACCCTGATGGGTCCCTCATAGGATTCTGTTTGAATAGTTTCCTTAGAATCTAAAATGGCCAGGGCGCTCCTTCTCGAAGCTTCCTCCATCTCTTCCTCCGAAGGTAGTGGTTGATTAACAACCCCAGCTTCGGGCAGCCCTCCTTCCTTCTCCATATTACTCAAAATACTCCCGAACACTTCTCTGTCGTCTCTTATCTTTTTCTCGCTTTCAAAAGACAGTGTTGGAGTGGGGCACTCTCCATGCCTTGCTCCTCTCTGATTTGGAGTGGTCTGGCTGTTAAAGGATTTCATCGAGGTTTTCCGGTGACTCGAGGGATGGGTTTTGGTTGGGCGGCGAGGCGGCGGCTTGCTGCGAGAAATGTCGCCTCTTTTGTAGTGATTTGGGCTGGTAAGGGTGATGAGGGTAAAGAGGATGAATGGGAAGATTGATCGGCCATGATTGTACTGAGTGAAAGAGCTGGGAAGGTTTTTTGGGTTTTAGGAAGAAAGTTCGTAGTCTGGGTATGCAAAGGATTTGTTAGGGTTTCGTTTTTGCAAAAAGACTCAAATAGACAACCTAAGAAGGTGGAGGACGAAATTTATAGGTTGGGCCTTGATGGGCCCAATGCAAATTCTGCGGAGGCAGGCCTCAAGGTACTCAAAAAGCCTACTGTCGTGCTCCTCACATTTATGAATTAGCAGAGAAGTACGTCCTTTCATCTGCAAAATCATCATTTCCTTGGAAACCTAAACGATTGGACTACTCTATTTGCAAAAAGAATGTCTTTGGTGTTTTATTTGGATGGGCGCAAGGTTAAACGCAATGCCTCCATTAACGCAAATGCATATTTGCAGTGGATGGGCAACAATGCATGTATCAGTGCAACATATCCCCCGACTCAACGCATTTCTGGAGGACGGGCGCACTGTATTTCTACTGGCTCAACACTACCTCAACATAGTGCGTTTTCGCTAAGGACGGACGAAAAATACATACGAGCGCAACACACCCTCAACGCAATGCAACTGGATAGGATGGACGCAAAGTGTATCTTGTCATCACAAGATGCACCCATCATCGCAATGCATACTAGATGTTGATTGTTATTATTATTTTTATTTATTTATTATTATTATTATTATTTTTCCATCAACACAAGTCATTAGGACTTTGCGGTATTTCTTTCTTCTTATTAATAATTCATGAAAATTAAGAATAATGCAATTAATACAGAAAAGTAAGGGAATTGAACAAAAGCACTGAAATTGGCGCAATTAAATTAAATGAAAAGTGAATTCATAACGCAATGAAAGCTAGTTTAAGGAAACAATAAATGACAAAATTCATGAAGCAATAAAGAAAGCAATTAAACATAAAATTTAGAAATATGGATTGAAAGACGATTTTCCATGATTACCACAATGCACACCTCTGCAGGCGATCAAGCTTGCCTGTGCAATGTCATCAAGGACATTGTTCCTTCCCGTGAGATCCTAGGGCTTTGGAATTACTGGGCAGCATTCTTGGTGTTCTATTGCGAAGTTCGGCTGCCAGCTGCCCAACTTGGATCTCCAAGTTTCTGATTGAAGACGCCTACGACTGCATTACAACATCGTTTTTCTCAATATATTGCTTGAGCAGGGACTCCAATGAATTTCTAGAGGTGTTTGAGGAGGACGATTGGTTTTGAGGTTGTCTCTGATGACTCTGGTTCTGATTTTGATGAAAAGGTGGAGGATTTCCTCGATTCCTGGAGTTGCTGTTCTAATGGTTACTCGACCCCCCTTGGTTGTGATTTCCTCCCCAACCGAAATTAGGGTGATTTCGCCAACCAGGATTATAAGTGTTGCTGTAAGGATTATTTTGGATGCAAACACTTGTTGCGGGTTTGATGGACACATTTCTACTGCATGACCCCCTCCACATTGGATGCAATTTATTACGGTCACTTGTGCCGGTGCATTGGGTTGCGCTGAATTTTGAGAGAGGGCACCTTGATTAAGTGCATCGTCTGGAGAAGGGAGGTCACCACAGCCATCTGTACGGCCAAAGTTGCCATTGTATCAGCAGATACAATGGCATTATTGTTTCTTCTTCTCTCGGAGCCTCTTCCTCCGTACCCATTGTCCACCTAGTCATCAGTGTTTCGCAATATACGATCAAGGATGAACTTGGCTTCTGTGTAGGTTTTATTCATAAATCCTCCCGCTACGGAGGCATCAGCAATGACTTGCATTGATCTGTTTAGGCCGTTATAAAATGTTTCCATCAGAATGCAATCGGGAATCCCGATATGTGGACAATTTTTCACCAACCTTCTGAATCACACCCAAGGGGTGCTCAGAGTCTCGTTATCCATCTGCTCAAAGTTCAGCACATCCTTTCGTCTTCTTGCATTAATTGCTGGAGGGAAGAATTTCTTCATGAATCGTTCCACCAACTGGTCCTAGGACGTTATTTCATTTGGCTCCAATGAATGAGCCTACCTATTAGCCTCATCCCTTAGTGTATATGGGAAGAGGTAAAGTCTAATACCTTCTGGGGTGACGCCAGGGATGAAAAAGGTACTGCACATCTCCACAAAGCTGGTAAGATGGGCATACGGGTCCTCACCTTGTAGACCTCCAAATTGCCCCATGTTTTGTATCATTTGGAGCATGACCGGCTTTATCTCGAAACATGCGTTCTTCTCAACCATTGGTCATGAAATTCCAGGCGAGAAGTCATAGAGATTGGGCGTCGCATAATTCCTCATAGGGATATTACGGCCAGCAGCAAGAAAAACGGGATCTTGCGCTGGCCGGTTTACCCATTGATTTCCTTCGGGTGCCTCATTATTATTGTCTGCCATATTGACTTATCTACGCCCTACTCTGTTCTGGCGTACCCTTACGCGAAAAGTACGCTCGATCTCTAGGTCAACTTTGAATTCTTGATCGATCCCAGTATTCATAAACCGTCAGTCTGTTCTTCGTGTTAAACAGATAGTACAAAGAGATCTGTCCTGCAAAATACCACAAAAGTATTCAACACTAACCGTTACCAATCCCCAGCAACGGCGCCATAAACTTGTTGCGATAGAAATGGAATGTTATGTTGTGTTATCGCTTATGCACACTATTGATGTTAAACTTGATGACATAAAATTTAATCTCTTTATCTACTCTAACACATGGCTAATGAATGAAATGAATGATGTGCTAAATATACGCTAAAGTTATTTTGCGATAAAGAGAATTTCTATGTGATACTACGTCTAAGTATATGCGTTGTTAATGATATGTTCGTAGTATGCGATGTAGTAGTGCTTGTCACAAGTTTCCTTGCGCTGAAACCAAGTTATAATTCCAATGCAAGTTTCTCAGAATAATCCGAGGTCAAACACATGGATTGTTTTCGTTAATGCGCTACTATTGTGATACATGCGACCGATTTTTACAATGAATAAAGAATGTGGGTTTATACAGAAATGTAAATTACGGTGAAAGTAAAATTGCGTTAATAAAATAAATCCTAAACTAATATGATACATGATACAAGATACATGATACATGATAGTGAGGTCGAGAACTGAGTGTGAAGTTGTACAAAGAATCGATGTATGCGATGGCAAGTCTTTATGAATGAAGCAGAAAGAGAAAGAGCAAATAGTAAAAACATTACAAGTTTGTCAATTGCGTTAAAGATGCAACTAAGTTCCACTTCCCCTCGGCGTACACCTCTCGGTGATCGGTTGCGTTCCCATATCTCTATAGTGAAACAGGGATGAACGTGATGAACGCAAGGTTGTTTCCATCTCTGGAAATACTTCTTGCTTTAGTTAACGCATTCTTCCATCATTCTCTTGATAGGCGAAATAATATCTTCACTTCTGCTCTCATAGGTGAAGATGCTGTCGAGCATGCTTTAGCTAAACTTAATTATTTCCTTAACACAAATTAACTTATTCGCTTAATTCTTGCTATTTACTCATGGGATTAAGAAAACATCATGGAGAAAATGGATTATGGATGTACGGAAAGAGACAGAGAGATGACAATGGAAATTATCATAACATTTAATACTAAGATTAAGCGTCTGATACATGGTGTGAATGAAAGATTAGAAAAGGTGAATACAGATGATGAAATAGAGACTAGAAACAAATACAGAAAGAGTGTCAACGTCTTGACAAAAATTCCAAATAGAGGTTGTGCTTGCCAGCATGTGGAAGTAGTGGAGAGGAAAGCTTCCCTCTCAGGTTTGCTTTCCTTGTAGAATTGACCTTCGCACAGAGCTTTAGTTATGGAGATTGGAAGGATTCTCTGCTCGAAGACTCACCTCTCGGTCTTGTCTCGTGGTTCTCCCGGATCTAATCTGTAAGTCGCTTCAGACTAGTCTCTCTCTCAGAATCAATATATGCACATCTTTATTTATTCATGTATATCTTTCAGTGAATTTCCAGAAGCTATTTATAGGTGAGGTTTGGCTCTTTGAATGTGTTGTCCCCACTGTATGGTTATTGTAGTTCCTGAGATGGCGGAGTGAATATTCCTTCTGTAACGCAATTAACCTGTCAGAAATGCACAACTGAAAGCTGTACACTTGTTAGAATCCTCCGTAAATACGTTGCTCTTTACATCTTCGATCTATCGCTGCATGCGGTGTTATTTTTGATTACCGCATGCGGTTGAAATTACGTTGATTGCTAGAGTTCTTGATTGATTGTCGCATGTGCCGTCATTGCGTTGATCATCTCTTCATTCTCGATTGATGGGCGCAATGTGACGAGATGCGTTGTTTATTTTATCTTTGAGCCATGAACGCATGCGGTGACTGATTTCCTGCAAAATAGAAATTGAAACATTCTATTCTACCATCGCAATGGTGTTAGTGGGTGTATTGACAAAATTTTATAATTTTCGTATTTCTTCGCCAATTTCTATACTATCGACACAACTTTTCTTTCTTTTTGCCGAAATATCTAAATAAAACACTATAAATAACTTTTATTTCTACAA
The DNA here is from genome assembly GCF_027475165.1 of Benincasa hispida. Lineage (NCBI taxonomy): Eukaryota > Viridiplantae > Streptophyta > Magnoliopsida > Cucurbitales > Cucurbitaceae > Benincasa > Benincasa hispida. The sequence continues at coordinate 49,432,503 of NC_143482.1, forward strand.
GTTATCAAGAGGTTATAGTTTGGCAAAGCATCAAGCAAGGATACATCGTGGACTCGACTATGGAAACCGAATACGTAGCTGCTTGTGAAGCTGGCTATGGAAGTTCCTTACAGATTTAGAAGTTGTTCCAAAATATGTCTTTGCTGATCACTTTCTATTGTGATAACAACGGGGTTGTGGAAAATTCAAAAGAACCTCAAAGCCGTCATAGAGGCAAGCATATCGAATGGAAATATCATTTAATCAGGGAGATTGTGCATTATGATGAGGTGATAGTCACGAAGATCACATCGGAGCACAACGTTGCTGATCCATTTACAAAGGCTCTCATGACTAGAGTGTTCGAGGGTCATCTAGAGAGTCTGGGTCTACGGGACATGCGACATCTTGTCTAAGGCAAGTGGAAGATGATACTAGGGTATAGAGTATGCCTTAGTTTATTGTATATTATAGTTGCTTTTTCATGTATTGTACATTAGTCTCCCGAAGAATTAAGACAATTGGGAGATTGTTGGGATTAGTGTCCTAATACTCCCAGAGTCTCGTAGTTTGTAAACTTTGTACACATTGTTATTAATAAAATAAGAGTTATTTTATTTGCATTTACTCATATTCAATAAACAAAGATCCGTGGTTATTGTATGTAAACTTAAGCATGTATATGAGATATATAAGTGGATCATGCCTTAAGTAATAACCTAAATGGTCTGTAGTATACGAATTAAGGAGATACCTTATCTTAGTGACACTATGGTTACGACCCGCTTTGTAAAGGTTTATAAGTGTTGTGAACTACTACAAATGGTCTGATCCTGTCCATTCATGTGGAGACATACGAGCAAGGGTATCCTATTTAAAGAGTTTGTATAAGACTAGACCACGAGATGATTTGTCTTTTTATATAATGACGTTGATAATTGCGACTTACATCTCACTAGAACGACCATAGGTGCTATGGCCTTAATCCTAAGTGTTTTGGAAACTCCTGCCTATGAGGGCGGTCTTTTGTTAGATGGGTGAGAGTGGCCAAATTGCCAACTCTACAAGTCTACCTTTTTAGGGATTTGTCTGATTGGGGAGCTGGGAACTCAGTTACACAAGAAGGAATTCATTCCTCCCCGAATCAAGGGTCAGTAGATAGATTGCCCCATTAAGGGTTTATTCTGGATCTTGAACATAGTGGCCTCATTCTCTCTTTGGAAGAGAGGACTCATTCATAGTAGGACTATGACTTATTGTTCATTAGAGGAATCAGTGGTACTTAAAGAGTTAGATGTAACTACAGGGGAAAAATGGTAAATTGGCCTAGCTGTACTTACGAGCGATATGTGAAGGGTTATCGCACTGTTGATTGATTGATGTGGGCATAGAAATATATTTGTAGTGAGAAGAGTGTAATTGTCGGTCTTTAGTGGAGTGCCTAACAGTTAACGGATGGTGGATCCCGTGACTAAAGAGTTTAGTCAGTTATTCACATACCGTTGGAGCTTCAAGTTATAGGTTCATAAGGTCCCCTTGGTAGCTCAATGGATTCAAGTTAGAATCAGTTCTTGGAGTTAGTTTGAAGTGTTCATATTAACAAGAGGAAATTCAATTATATATGATATAATTTGTGATGTATGAGATACATCAAGTGGAAGAATTAATGTAAATATGATTTACATTAAGTACCATAAAATAGAAAAAGAACTATGGTTTATACGTTTCATGAGATGAAATATCAAAACTATAGGTTATAAATATAATATGGTAAGTTGGTTATCATATTTAGTTATAATATATTAATTATATGATAATTAATTTATTCTCCTCTAAATACCGATTGAGTGGGAGGTTATAACCGTGAGATAAAAAGGAAAATTGTTTTCCTAAATTTAGAAGTTACTTCATTCGGAAAGTTACTCACAGATAAGCTATCAAGTGAAAGAGTTTCACTAAGCAATAGCTGTGCAGAGACTAAACGATCGTTTACCTTTGACTATGCAATAGTCATTCAGCTGAACGTAGCTAAACGATCAAGTGGTTAAGTTTATACGATAGGCTGCCATTTGTTACACCATTGAGCCCATTGACTATACGATAGACAGTGTATTATCTCCCACTTGCTCAATCGTCTACTCGATCATAGTCTTCAGTCTCTTCCTCAAGCCAAGATCAGACAGAGCCCAAAACTCCTAGATTCTCACACCAAGAATACCAAGATAACCGTTGTGGTGGTGTCCTCACTCAGTTCGTGGATCGAGTGAGACTCAATTGGTTTCGTGGAGGCTGTGTTCGTTGTATTCATGCTGTGTACCGATCGTTGCGTTCGAGTGTGCTATTCTTGGGCGCTTAGAGATTGATCGAGGGAGTCTTGAAGAATGGTTCTTCAAAGGTATGCATCTTCTATCCCTTGTATCATCGTTTAGCATGCTAAAATTTCTTGTTGTGCATGACCTGCTAGCTTATGTTTAGACTGTAATTGATTATGTTCATTCGAAGTGAATTTGGAATGATCTCTTCTTTTGCTCATGGAAAGTTTGATTTCCATCAAGAAGTTCCTTACAAATTTGAAAGTTATTCCAAATATGTCTTTGCCGATCACTCTCTATTGTGATAACAACAGGGCTGTGGCAAATTTTAAGGAACCTCGAAGTCATCGTAGAGGTAAGCATATTGAACGAAAATATCGTTTGATCAAGGAGATTATGCATCACGGTGATGAGATAGTCATGAAGATCGCGTCAAAGCACAATGTTGTTGATCCATTTATAAAGGCCCTCACGACTAAAGTGTTCGAGGGTCATCTGGAAAATCTCGATCTACGGAAAATGCAGCATCTTGTCTGGGGCAAGTGGGAGATGATACTGGGGTATATAGTATGCCCTAGTTTATTGTATATTGTACTGGTTTCTCATGTATTGTACATTAGTTTCCCGAGGCATTAGTACAAGTGGGAGATTGGTGTCTTAATTCTCCCGAAGTCTCATAGTTTGTAAACTTTGTACACATTGTTATTAATAAAATAAATGTTATTTTGTTTGTATTTACTCATATCTAATAAACTAAGATCCGTGGTTATTTCATGTGAACTTAATCATATATGTGAGACATACAAGTGGATCATGCCTTAAGTAATAACCTAAATGGTCTGTAGTATAAGGATAAAAGAGGGATACCTTATCATGGTGACACTACGGATATGGCCTGCTTTGTAGATAGTTACAAGTATTGTAACATGCTACAAATGGTATGATCCTAACCATTCATGTGGAGACATGCGAGCGGGGGTGTCCTATACAAAGAGTTTGTATAAGACCTAACCATGAGATGATTAGTCTCTTTATATAACACTATTGATAATTGAGACTTACATTTCCCTAAAAAGACCATAGGTGACATGACATTAATCCTGAGTGTTTTGGGAACTCCTGCCTATGAGGGCGGTCTTTTGATTAGTATGGGTAAGAGTGGCCAGATTGTCAACTCAACAAGCCTACCTTTTTGGGGATTTGTCTGATTAGGGAGCTGGGAACTCAGTTACACAAGACGAATTTCACTCCTTCCCCGAAACAAGGGTAAGTAGATAGATTGCTCCCTTAAGGGCTGATTCCGGGTCTTGAGCATAGTGGTCACACCCTCTCTTTGGAAGAGTGGACTCAGTCATAGTAGGACTATGACTTATTGTTCATTAGAGGAATTAGTGGTATTTAAAGAGTTAGATGTAACTATAGGGGAAAAACGATAAATTGACCGAGATATAATTACAAGCAATTTGTGAAGGGTTTGCCCTGTTGATTGGTTAATATGGACACAGAAATATATCTGTAGTGAGAAGAGTGCAGCTGTCAGTCTTTAGTGGAGTGCTCGACAGTTAACGGATGGTAGATCCCGTGACTAAAGAGTTTAATAAGTTATTCATGTACCGTTGGATCTTCAAGCAACAGGTCCATTAGGTCCCATTGGTAGCTCAATGGGTTCAAGTTGAGAATAAGATTTTGGGGTTAGTTCGAAGTTATATTAACAAGAGGAAATTCAATTATATGTGACATAATTGTTATGATGTATGAGATACATTAGTTGGAGAAATTAATATAATTGTGATTTATATTAAGTACCATAAAATAGAAAAAGAACAATGGTTTTTATGTTTCATATGATGAAATATTAAAACTATAGGTTATAAATATAATATGATAAGTTGGTTATCATATTTATTTATAATATATTAATTATATGATAATTAATTATTTTCCTTTAATAACCGATTGAGTGAGAGGTTATTGGAAGTTTTTTAGAATTGTATGAGCAACAACGGAAGCACAAGGATCATTTAAGCACTCAAATTCACTAATTTTGTTAAAATATACAGCATGTTCTTGCAGAAAACAAGTTAGTTTCAAGACATACCTCTTGTAGAACTTTTTCAAAGCTCCTTTTTTAGCTGCTATCTTCTACAAATCTTGTTGTAGACCACCTCAAGATCTTTTCCACTATTCTCTCGGTACTCTAGATTGAGTTGTGGGACTCAAAACAAGCTTGAATTAAGGGATGAAGGAGAAATGCTCATTGTAGTAATCTTGTTGAAGAACTATTTCTTGAACCCGAATTTTCTTTGAAATTCTCTATAGATTGCATGCTCTATTTTCACTCCAATCTCTATATTATATTGCAGATCAACATGCAAAGGAGAGACTTGCATGAGTTGCAGTTCATGCTTGGAGAAGACAAGGCCAAGAGAATGCTTCTTGTGTGAGTAAGTGAAGAAAATGGATAATAGAAAATCAATATTTTCCATTTTAGTGTTTTGTTTTCTAATTTTCAAATTTTATCATAAAATAAAAATTTTGATTTTAAAAAATAAAAAATAATTAATTTCATAAATTAATTATTAAATAAAACTTATTTATTTTAATATCAAATATAAAATTAATTTTAACACATATCCATCTTTATATATTTAAATCATATTTAAATATATAAATTCTCCTTTACCGTTTAATTCTCAAATTAAACATGTAATTATATGTCATATAATTACTAATTCCCCTAATTCTAATTTGAACATTTCAAATTAACTTATCACGCTATTTTAGAGCTAGTCCATTACGAGCTAGTAGCGGGACCTCGCGGACCTACAATCATGAGCTCCAACGATCCAAGATTAATTGGTTAAACTCATTAGACCAGATTAATCCTCATTCGTTAACTAATGGGTCACTCCACTAAAGCCCATAGTTGCACTCCCCTCACTGTAGATATATTATCTCCACATGATTTAACCATAATCAGAAAGTTGACCCTTCACTGGTTGTTCGTAATAACGGCTGGGTCAAATATCTGTTTTACCCCCGAGATTACGTCTTATTCTTCAAGTTCCTGCTGATCCTCTAATGAACAACTGGTTTGTGATCCAATCACTAAACCAAACTCTCTCAACCCAGTGAGAGGGTGGGGCCCCTTGTTCAAGACCTGAATTCAGTACTTGAGAGAACAACCTTTCTTCTATCCCTAAATCGGGTAGGCATGAATTCCGTCTTGCACCCTATGTCCCCAACTATCTATCCGGTCTTACTCCTGAAATGGGCGTCTTATTGAGTCGTTGCTGTTGAGCCAATCCTCACCTATGGTAATCTAAGGGCAATCTCGAATAAACGGGAGTTCATAGTTAGCTCAGGATTAAGATCGAGTTACCTAGGTCATTTAGGTGAAATAGTCAGTCTTAAACAGTAAACAACGTTATAAAGTAAGAGTGACTTATTTCTTGGTCCTGATCTTATACAAACTCATTGCATAGGACACCCCTACTCCTCATGTCATAACATGTACGAATTAGGATCACATCGTATGTAGCACTTTACAACTCTTTGTAATAACTACAGAGTAGGCCGCATCCAATGGTGTTATCGGAATAAGGTGCTCAACCTTATTCATGTACCATAGATCATTTTGACTATTTACTCGAACCTGATCCACTCTTATGTCTCCACATAAAGTTCAAGTACTCATACAATAGTCATGGGTCTTAGTTTATTGGATTTAGACTTTCGTAAATTTATGAAATCAATAACAAGTTTATTGATTATACAAAATGTTTATCATTTTACAAACTATGAGTTTTTAGGACATAAAACCCAACAATACTCCCACTTGGACTAAAACTCCAGTGGATCAATATATACAAATATATACAATGTTGAGTTTACATGGATAGAATAAAATGTACGAATATAATAAACTAGAGCATTACAATACCCATAAATTCTCCCATTTGCCTTAGTGATACAAACTCGTAGACCTAGTCCTACTAGGTGACCCTCGAACACTTTAGTTGAGAGGGCCTTCGTAAATGGACCGGCTAAGTTTTCTTGGGAAGCAATCTGAGTGATGATAGTGTCTCCTCTGTGTACAATCTCCCTTATGAGATGGTACTTCCGTTCGATATGCTTTCCCCTTTTATGGCTTCGTGGTTCCTTTGAATTTGCAACTACTCTACTGTTGTCACAATAGAGAGTGACAGGCAGGTGCATATTAGGAACTACTTTTAGATCTGTTAGGAATTTTCTGAGCCATATTGCTTCTTTTGTTGCTTCACTTGTAGCTACATACTCAGCTTCCATTGTGGAGTCCGCAATACAACTCTGCTTGATGCTTCTCCACACAACTGCTCCTCTGTTTAGAGTGAATACTGACCCCGAAGTTGATTTTCTTGAATCAATATCGGTCTGAAAGTCAGAATCAATGTATTCAGTAAGGATCAAATCCTTATCACCATACACGAGCATATAATCTCTCGTTCTCCGCAGATACTTGAGAATGTTTTTAACATCAATCCAATGGTCATGACCAGGATTGGATTGAAATTTGCTGACAATTCTAACGACATAGCATATATCGGGACGAGTACACAACATTGCATACATCAAACTCTCAACTACAAATGCATATGGAATTCGATTCATCTCTTCAACCTCTTGAGGTGTCTTAGGACTCTATTCCTTAGACAGATAAATTCCATGTCTGAAAGGTAAATATCCTTTCTTGGAATCTTGCATTTTATAGCTAGACAACATTTTGTCTATATAAGATGCTTGAGATAATTCCTGTTCTTGCGATTTCGAACTATTTGGATTCCAAAAACATACTGTGCTTCTCCCAAATCTTTCATTTGGAATTGTGAAGCTAGCCATCTCTTAATGTCAGCTAGATATTCTATCTCATTCCCAATGAGTAGAATATCAACAACATATAACACTAGAAAAGCGACGGTTTTGTTGACATTCTTCTTGTATACACATGGTACGTCAACATTTTGTTGAAAGCCATATGATTTGATCGCAGTGTCAAATCTCATATTTCAGGATCTAGAAGCTTGTTCTAATATAAATGAATCGATTAAGCTTGCAAACCTTTTGCTCTTGACCCTGCTGTATAAATCCTTCTGGTTGAGACATATAGATACTCTCTTCATTTTCCATATTTTATAATTATAAAATATGGCTATGGACAAGAGTATTCTTATAGAATTTATCATGGAGAGAAGGTTTCTTCAAAATCTACCCCCTCTCTTTTGGTAAACCATTTTGCCACAATTCTAGCTCTGTAGGTTTGTACCTTACCAGCTTGGTCTCATTTTCTCTTGTAGATCCATTTGCAACTGATGGGTTTTACCCCTTCTGGTTGATCAACAAGATCCCAGACAGAATTGAAATACATAAATTTCATTTCAAGGTGCATGGCTTTAATCCATTGGTCTTTGTCCACATCGTTCATTGCTTGGTTAAAAGACAATAGATCCTCTAAACTATCATCTAGTATGATGACTTGAATTTCAGTTAAACCTATGTACCGGTCAGGCTATTGTACAACCCTCCCACTACGACGAGGCATTCCCAACTCTTGAGAAAGATGTGAAGTATCAGTTTCATCAACAACTCTTGTTGATGGACCTGCTCTATCAACAACTCTAGTTGAAAGACCTGCTCAATCAACAACTTTTGTTAATGCATTTGTCATTTCTCTGGACATTTCTTTCATTACTAGCTTACTGCGAGGTTGATGGTTCTTTATATAATCTTCCTCCAGGAAGGTTGCATTTGTCGATACAAATACCTTATCTTCCTAAAGATCATAAAAGAGACCACCTTTTGTTTCTTTTGGGTAGCCTATAAATAGGCATACTTTTGAACGGTGTTCTAGCTTTTTAGGATTTTGCACCAACACATGTGCTAGACAACTCCAAATTCTGAAGTCATATAAATTTCCTTTACGTCCTCTCCAGAACACTTTTCGAGGGAGCCATGTTCAAAATATACACCGCAGTCCCAACTGCGTGTCGCCAAAAAGAATTTGGTAACTGAGCATAACTCATCATGGAAAGAACCATGTCCTGAAGGAAATCGGATTTGAGATTTCCATGAGTAGCGGAAGTAAGATTATTCCAAATCACAATCATGAAAGAACATCACATTTACAGTCGACTTCAAACAAGCAGTTATACAATTAAAATGTAGAAATTACAGCATGAAAACTCAAATGAACAAAGGGGATACTCTACGAACATTTGAAGATGCGTCTCCACACTCCTTTGTACACGATTGCTTGAACAACAGCAACCTCAAACGCTCGATCTACACGACCGCAACATCACACGAACTCTTCGCCTCATCCTCGACGATCGCCTTGGCCACGAACTCCTCAGCAACAGCAAGAACGAGCTCCACAGAACCTCGACGGTGTCAAGTTGAGTATGACACCACCAACAAGGCTACCTTGGTATTCTCGGTGTGAGAATCCAGAGGGTGGGCTCTGTTCGAACTTGGTATGAGGCAGTCGAAGGAGGAAACACCGATCGTGTACACGACTGGGCAAGTGGGAGATGGCGGAGACCTATCGTATAGGTCGATGCCCAATCATTTAGCTAAATCTAAGCGATCGTACAACAAAAGCTATGCGATCGTTTAGCTCATCACTGAGCTCGATCTGTCGCCTACAGACACTACACAATCGTTTACTTTGGACAAGCGATCGTCTAGCAAAACTATGCGATCGTTTGGTAAATACTGTACGATCGTTTAGCTCGCCACTGCACGATCGTTTTTGCACCGAGAGAGAAATCTCCAAAACTTTTTATACCGAATTGAATGCTTATTTGATGCTATGATACCAATTGTAGGATTGTATCAGCAACATCGGAAGCACAAGGATCATTTAAGCACTCAAATTCACTAATTTTGGCAAAATATACAGCATGTTCTTGCAGAAAACAAGTGAGTTTCAAGACATACCTCTTGTAGAACTTCTTCAAAGCTCCTTCTCCAGCTGCTATCTTCCCCAAATATTGTTGTAGACCACCTCAAGATCTTCCCCACTATTCTCTTGGTGCTCTAGATTGAGTTGTGGGACTCAAAACAAGCTTGAATCAAGGGATGAAGGAGAAATGTTTACTGCAGTAATCTTGTTGAAGAACTCTTTCTTCAACCCAATTTTTCTCTGAAATTCTCTATAGATTGCATGCTTGATTTTCCCTCCAATCTCTTTATTATATTGCAGATCAACATGCAAAGAAGATACTTGCATGAGTTGCAACTCATGCTTGGAGAAGACAAGGCCAAGAGAATGCTTCTTGTGTGAGCAAGTGAAGAAAATAGATAATGGAAAATCAATATTTTCCATTTAAGTGTTTTGTTTTCTAATTTTCAAATTTTATCATAAAATCAAAATTTGATTTAAAAAAATCTTTTTTGATTTCAAAAAATGAAAAATTAATTATTAAATAAAACTTAATTAATTTAATATCAAATATAAAATTAATTTTAACACATATCCATCTTTATATATTTAAATCATATTTAAATATATAAATTCTCCTATACCGTTTAATTTTCAAATTAAACATGTAATTATATCTCATATAATTACTAATTCCCTTAATTCTAATTTGAACTTTTCAAATTAACTTATCACGCTATTTTAGAGCTAGTCCGTTACGAGCTAGTAGAGGGACCTCGCGGATCTACAGATCATGGGCTCCAACGATCCGAGATTAATTGGATAAACACATTAGACCAAATTAATCCCCATTCGTTAACTAATGGGTCACTCCCCTAAAACCCATAGTTACACTCCACTCACTGTAGATATATTATGTTTACATGATTTAACCGTAATCGCAAGTCGACCCTTCACAGGTTGTTCGTAATAATGGCTAGGTCAAATATCTATTTTACTCCCGAGATTACGTCTTATTCCTCAAGTCCCTACTGATCCTCTAATGAATAACTGGTTTGTGATCCAATCACTAAACTAAACTCTCTCGGCCCAGTGAGAGGGTGGGGCCCCTTGTTCAAGACCTAGATTCAGTACTTGAGAGAACATCTTTTCTCCTATCCCTAAATCGGGTAGGCGTGAACTCCGTCTTACACCCTACATCTCCAACTATCTACCCGGTCTTACCCCTGAAATGGGAGTCTTATTGAGTCGGCGCTATTGAGCTAATTCTCACCTATGCAAATCTAAGGGCAATTCCGAATAAACAAGAGTTCATAGTTAACTCAAGATTAAGATCAAGTTACCTAGGTCAACTAGGTGAAATAGTCAGTCTTAAATAGTAAACCACATTATAAAGTAAGAGTGACTTATTTCTTGGTCCTGATCTTATGCAAACTCATTGCATAGGACGCCCCCACTCTTCATGTCATAACATGTACAAATTAGGATCGCATCGTATGTAGCACTTTAAAACTCTTTGTAACAACTACAGTGTAGGCCGCTGATAGCGGGAAAAAATGCACGTTATCATGGTACTAAGTTCTTAAACAATATTGGATTACATTGATGAAATATGTTAAATTGCGTCCATTAAGCATAAATTCTATAATGTTTTGGTCGCATGCGTCCAACGCATTAGAGCAGTTGATCTTTACATTTTTGTGTAGAAAATGCGTTAACACAATGCAAAGATTGCAATCGTAGGAATACATTGGTCGAGCGCAACTTCACCGTAAGAATTTGCGTTGATCGTGCTCGCAAGCATTCGCCTAAGAAGAATCACTGCAACTTGGTCAACGCAACATGGTGGGCGCATCCGAGTGAAAGGATAATTAAGAGTGATGGGATAGAAAGCTGATGACAGTCGGATCCAAATTAAGTTGACAGTTGATAACGGTCACAAAGTACATTCAGCTTTATCGGTAACAGTCATCCGGCGTATCAATCAAGAATTAAAGCTGTCCCATCTGTACAACCGAGAGAGAGAAGCCGCCTTTCACCATGAAAACTCTATAATACCAAATGAATTCTTCAGAGAAGGGGTTAAGCAATCGATTACTTCATCACTTTACAAGTTCACGCCTATGTCCATAGTTTTCTTCCATTTTTAAGGCGGACGCAAGGAAGAAGGTGTGCCGGTAGATCGTTCTGGTAAGTTTGGTAAAACACCGAAAGCTCTAAGATAGAGAGAGGGATGACGCCTGTGGAAGCAGGAACATTTGTAGATCAGAATAGAGATTCAGTGTAAAAAGCCTTGGTCAGCAAGGAATTGCTACCAAGCTCTCTACCTTTACTTTCCATTGTCATTTTGTACCCAACTCAGTTATAAGAATGGAATGTTTTTCTCTATATCTGTTCACTCACTGTTATTTATGCATGAGTAGCTAAATTAGTTGAATGGGTTGAGAAGTAGATAGCTAGCATAACGAGGGAATCGTCATCTTTGCAACTAACTTGTTTATGTATGCTTCATTCGTCTATTAGAGATACTCGGGAGGGTAGTCTAAAGACATGATCTAGACTTGGGAAGGTCAGGTCAGAATATAGGTTTGGAAGAACCAGATTAGAACGCATAACGGGAGATAGGCGCTTAGGAATGAGCACTATTTGTTATTAACGCATCGCATGCATCTTAGCAATAAGATATGATTGTATGTAGTTACCTTGCTTTCATGCATTTTGTATCAACGCATAGGACAAGAGTAGAGACTTAGGGATAAGTTCTATGGACATTTTTCATATAACACATGCGTCCTAGAATTAGGAGCATCGCATTTACATTGGGAAATGACTTGCTATGCATGGTTGTAACATGATCGCAAGGTTTAACGCATTCCCGAGTAATGATAGCTAACGATCTTCTCAACCCGTTCATCGCTTACTCATTGCATCTATCAATGCAACTATCTTTCTCAAATCTGTCACCTTTACTTACTTCTTTTTCATCAACGCAACAACACACCCAAAACTTATTTATTTACTTGGTTACCACAAAGTTTTCATAAATATTACCAACGTAACTATTTTCACAAGTCCCTATGTTCGACCCTGAACTTACCAGGAAACTCAGGGGAATTTACACTTGAATTCCGCTAGGAAAACTTGAGTGCACAATGCAATCCGCCAATACATATTATCCATATTTCCATTTATAAAATAATGCATCAAGTTTTTGGCGTCGTTGCCGGGGACTTCGGCAAAATAGTTGTTAACAGTGATTTTTGTGATTTCTTTGCAGAACTCTCAATATTTGGTGAACTAAGACCCCAGAAATGCACGTTATCATGATACTAAGTTCTTAAACAATGTTAGATTGCGTAGATGAAATATGTTAAATTTCGTCCATTAAGCATAAATTCTATAATATTGCGGTCACATGCATCCAACGCATTAGAGCAGTTGATCTTTAGATTTTTGTGTAGAAAATGCGTTAACGCGATGCAGAGATTGCGATCGTTGGAATACATTGGTCGAGCGCAACTTCATCGCAAGAATTTGCATTGATCGTGCTCGCAAACATTCGCCCAAGAAGAATCACCGCAACTTGGTCAACGCAACATGATGAGCGCATCTGGGTGAAAGGATAATTAAGAGCGATGGGACAGAAAACTGATGACAGTCGGATCCAAATTAAGTTGACAGTTGATAACGGTCACAAAGTACATTCAGCTTTCTCGGTAACAATCATCCGGCGCGTCAATCAAGAATTAAAGCTGTCCCATCTGTACAATCGGGAGAGAGAAACCGCTTTTCATCATAGAAACTCTATAAATACCAAGTGCATTCTTCAGAGAAGGGGTTACGCAGTCGATTACTTCATCACTTTACAAGTTCACGCCTCTGTCCATAGTTTTCTTCCATTTTTAAGGCAGACGCAAGGAAGAAGGTGTGCCGGTAGATCGTTCTGGTAAGTTTGGTAAAGCACCAGAAGCTCTAAGACAGAGGGAGGGCTGACGCCTGTGGAAGTAGGAACATTTGTAGATCAGAATAGAGATTCAGTGTAAAAAGCCTCGGTTAGCAAGGAATTGCTACCAGGCTCTCTACCTTTACTTTCCATTGTCATTTTGTACCCAACTCAGTTATAAGAATGGAATGTTTTTCTCTATATCTGTTCACTTACTGTTATTTATGCATGAGTAGCTAAATTAGTTGAATGGGTTGAGAAGTAGATAGCTAGCATAATGAGGAAATCATAATTTTTGCGATTAACTTGTTTATGTATGCTTCATTTGTCTATTAGAGATACTCAGGAGGGTAGTTTAAAGACAGGATCTAGACTTGAGAAGGTTAGGTCAGAATCTAGGTTTGGAAGAACTAGATTAGAACGCATAAACGGGAGATAGGCGCTTAGGACTGAGCACTATTTGTTATTAACGCATCGCATGCATCTTAGCAATGAGATATGATTGTATGCAGTTACCTTGCTTTCATACATTTTGCATCAACGCATAGGACAAGAGTAGAGACTTAGGGATAAGTTCTATGGACATTTTTCATATAACACATGCGTCCTAGAATTAGGAGCATCGCATTTACATTAGGAAATGACTTACTGTGCATGGTTCTAACATGATCGCAAGGTTTGACGCACTCCCGAGTAATGCTAGCTAAATATCTTCTCAACTCGGTCATCGCTTACTCATTGCATCTATCAATGCAACTATCTTTCTCAAATCCGCCGCCTTTATTTACTTCTTTTTTCATCAATGCAATAACACACCCAAAACTTATTTATTTACTTGGTTACCACAAAGTTTTCATAAATATTACTAACGTAACTATTTTCACAAGTCCCTGTGTTCGACCCTGGACTTATCAGGAAACTCAGGGAAATTTACACTTGAATTCCGCTGGAGAAACTTGAGTGCACAACGTAATCCACCAACACATATCATCCATATTTCTATTTATAAAATAGCGCATTAGCCGCATCCAATAGTGTTACCGGAGTAAGGTACACAACCTTATTCATGTACCATAGATCATTTTAATTATTTACTTGAACCTGATCCACTCTTATGTCTCCACATAAAGGTCAAGTACTCATACAATAGTCATGGGTCTTAGTTTATTGGATTTAGACTTTCGCACAAATTATGAAATCAATAACAAGTATATTGATTATAGAAAATGTTTATCATTTTATAAACTGTGAGTTTTTAGGACATAAAACCCAATAGTTTTATGGTAACCCTGAGTTAAAAGAAAAATGGTTTTCCAAAAATTGGTTGTTGCTTTGTTCGGAAAGTTCTGACGGAAAAGGGCTATCAAGTAAAATTGTTTTACTAAGCGATAGCATTGAGAGACTACATGATCAGCTAAACGATCGCTTAGAGACTATACGATAGTCATTCAGCTGATCCTTGCTACATGATCGAGTAGGAAAGTCTATGCGATAGGCTTCCGTTTACTAAACGATCGAGTACATCGTCTATGCGATAAACAGTATCATATCTCCCACTTACTCGATCATCTACTCGATCGCATACCTCCAGTCTCTTCCTCAAGTCAAGATTATATAGAGCCTATAACTTCTAGATTCTCACACCGAGAATACAAAGGTAAGACTTGTGGTAGTGTTTTTACTCAGTTCGTGAATTGATTTGGACTCGATTGGGGTCGAGGCTTATTCAAACGATCGTTGTGTTCGTGTATGTGTTGTGTGTTGTTCATTGTGTTCGATTGTGCTGTTTTTGGATGCATTGGACTTCGATCGAGGGATTCTTGAAGAATGGTTCTTCAAAGGTACACATACTCTATCCCTCTATACTTATATTGTAGCATGTTGTAATTTCTATATATGCATGACCTGTTATTTCCGTTTAAGACTTTGTGTTCAATTTGAATGGAATTTGGAACGATCCCTTCTTACTCAGGGAAATCCTCTGGTTTGATTTCCTTTAGTATGAGCATAAGCGATCATTTACAACGATCGTGTACCTTTGACTATGCGATGAAGCATGAAGGTCATGCGATTGTGCAGCGCCATATTGTGCAACTTAAGTCTTAAACGATAGTGTAAACGACAACGATGCGGTGAAGCATAATCGTCTAAACGATTGCTAAGCAAGCGTAAAGGTATCATATACCGGGTGATCATGTAGTTAGTGACTATGCGATGAGGCATGCTGAACTACACGATCGTTTAGTGCACACGCCTTTTATTAAACAATGAGTATCAAACACTTTACGCGATCGTTTAGCTCCAGCGTCCATGCGATCAAGCAACCAACGCTATACGATAGATTAAACTTTTTACCCCATTGTTTAGCATTTGCTATGCAATCGTTTAACAAAAACTCAATGATCGTTTAGCTTGGGCTATATGATACAACCAACCTTTGGTCTTCTTCCTCGATGAGAACTACATCTCCATGCTTCGAAATTTCATCACAAACGACTTAAACAACTTCAAACACTTTGAATATAGACTTGATTGCTTGTTAATTATGCCAAAAAAACGTAGGGGCCCTTACAAATTAACATTTTGTAAACTTAAAGAAAGATTTAAACAGAGGCAACCATCCCGTAAAGATTCATCAACACATCTGCAAACACATCTAACTCTTAAACGCAATGTCGAAATCTTAAAACCCACCATGACTGTAAAAGAAGTTTAATACAAAAATGAAATTTGGAATATCAGAACAATCTGGCTTTGATACCAATTGAAGTAAATTTAAAACGAGGATTTCCATGAGCAACGGAAGGGATCGTTCCAAATTCCATTTGAATTGAACACAAACAATTACAGTCTTAAACAGAAAATAACAGGTCATGCATATACAGAAATTATAGCATGCTACAATAGATTCAAAGGATAGAGTATGCGTACCTTTGAAGAACCATTCTTCAAGAATCCCTCAATCAATCTACAATGCGTCCACAGCAACACTCGAATGCAACAATCGGAACAAAGCGACCACAAACACAACGAACGTCTTGATGCTCCTCGAACCTAATCGAGTCCAACTCGATTCACGAACTGAGTTAGAACACTACCACAAGTATTACCTTGGTATTCTCGATGTGAGAATCCAAGAGTTGTGGGCTCTGTATGATCTTGGCTTAAGGAAGAGAGGAGGTATGTGATCGAGTAAGTGGGAGATAAAACACTGTCTATCGCATAAACGATGTACTCGATCATTTAGTAAACTGAAGCCTATCGCAGACTTTGCTACTCAATCGTGTAGCAACGATAAAAGGTCAACGATCATATTGTCAACTCTTAAATGATCGTTTAGTCTCTCAATGGCTATCGTTTAGTAAAACAATTTTACTTGACAGCCTTTTTCCGTGAATACTTTCCGAATGAAGCAACTACTAATTTTGTAAAACAATTTTCCTTTTATCTCACGTTACCATAAAACTTCCAATAACCTCCCACTCTATTGGTTATTAGAGAAAAATAATTAATTATCATATAATTAATATATTATAAATAAATATGATAACCAACTTATCATATTATATTTATAACCTATAGTTTTAATATTTCATCATATGAAACATATAAACCATAGTTCTTTTTCTTGGTACTTAATATAAATCATATTTATATTAATTCCTCCAATTAATGTATATCATACATCACACCAATTATATCACATATAACTGAATTTCTTCTTGTTAATTTGAACACTTCAAATTAATCCCAAAATCTTATTCTCAACTTGAACCCATAGAGCTACCAAGGGGACCTTATGGACCTGTAGCTTGAAGCTCCAATGGTATGTGAATAATTGACTAAACTCTTTAGTCACGAGATCCACTATCTGTTAATTGTCGGGCACTCCACTAAAGACCGACAGTTGCATTCTTTGCACTACAGATATATTTCTATGTCCATATTAACCAATCAACAGTGCGATAATCCTTCACAAATCGCTCGTAAGTACAGCTGGGCCAATTTACCATTTTGCCCCTTTAGTTACATCTAACTCTTTAGGTACCACTGATTTCTCTAATGAATAATAAGTCATAGTCCTACTATGACTGAGTCATCTCTTCTAAAGAAAGGGAGTGGCCACTATGTTCAAGACCCGGAATCGCCTTTAAGGGAGTAATTTATCTACTTACCCTTACTTTGGGGAAGGAGTGAATTCCGTCTTGTATAACTGAGTTTCTAGCTCCCCAATAAAACAAATCTCCAAAAGGATAGCTTGTTGAGTTGAAAATCTGGCCACTCTCACCCATACTAATCAAAAGACCGCCCTCATAGGCAAGAGATCCCAAAACACTCAGGATTAATGTCATGTCACCTATGGTCATTTTAGTGAAATGTAAGTCTCAATTATCAACAGCGTTATATAAAGAGATTAACCATCTCGTGGTTCGGTCTTATACAAACTCAGTATAGGGCACCTCCACTCGCATGTCTCTATATGAATGGTCAGAATCAGACCATTTGTAACACGTTAGAACACTCGTAACTATCTACAAAGCGGACCGTATCCGTAGGGTCACCAGGATAAGGTATCCCTCCTTTATCCTTATACTACATACCATTTAGGTTATTACTTAAGTCATGATCCACTTGTATGTCTCACATACATGTTTAAGTTTACATAAAATAACCACGGATCTTAGTTTATTGGATATGAGTAAAGGCAAATAAAATAGCATTTATTTTATTAATAACAATGTGTACAAACTGTTTACAAACTATGAGACTCCGGGAGAATTAGGACACCAATCCCAACAAGTGGCACTTTTGTTGTGTTGTTTGAAAGTGCAGCTGTTTCGCTCATAAGACCACCATTGTTGTGTTAAAGAAGATGATCTCTTTTCTAGAAGCATTTATGATCATACAGAGGTCTTCAGATAGCTTCCTGATGGTGTTATAGTTGTTGTGCCAACCCAGTAAATTATTCATCATAGTTTAGAGGGTAGAAGCCAACTGGCAATGAATAAATATGTGCTCCATTGTTTCAGTATGATTTTTACATAAAGGACACCAGTTGGGATTGAACATATGTTTTGGGAGTTTTCTTTTACAACACATCCATAGTGTTTAATCTTTGGTGGGAGAGAGTCCAAAGAAAAAACTTATATTTCTTACGGATGTTGGCCTTCCAAATATTTTTATACATATTTAGGTTCATTTGGGAGTTGGTGTTGTTGTTTTGGGAAGACATAGTCTCCTTTATAGTTGATACCTTGAAAATACCATTGTTGCTTAACTTCTATATGAGCTTATCAGAACCATTCTCAGCATAAGGAGCATTTAGGTGAATTTTGTATTGTTCCATTGCTCAATCTCCCTCTTCCAAAGTGGTCGTCGTTTGAAAATTCCAATCCAAGATCTCTTCATTCTAGGCCTCCTTAATAGAACCATTTGGGATTCTTGATAGAGCAAAGAGCCGGGGAAGAGTCATGACAGGCTTTTAGTGTTCCAACATCCTTTCCAAAAAGATATATTTTCTCTGCTGTTAATCTTTCAAGATATATCAGATTAGACCATTCAACGCCCTTTACAAGGGAGTGCTAAGGAGATTTCAAGCTGATGTGTTTACTGATAACAGGAATTTCACCAATGTACGAATGTATGTATTTGGCTAAGATCATTCTCTTCCATAGCGGGCTGTTTTCATTGTGGAAACACCAAATCCATTTGCAGAGCAAGGCAAAGTTTGTGCCCTTCATGTTGTAAATACCAAGCCCACCTTTTTCTTTTGGAGAGGTTATGGCAGAGCATCTTATTAAGTGTGAGTTATAGCCTCCATTATTGTCTTTCCATAAAAAGTTTCTCCATTGCTTCTCAACATTTTTGTATATTGATGTAGGAACTTTAAAAACAAATAGCATGTACGTCAAAAGGCTTGTAGGGTGAGTCTGCCCCCTTTGGAAATATAAGAGTATTTCTAGTTACTCAACTTCTTCTGTATTTTTTCAAACATTTTATCCCGAAAAGAAGTAGTCTGAGGCTTACCACTCGGCAGAGCTCCCAAATAATTGATCAGTAAGAACTGATGCTTTATACCCATCTGTTGGCCATAGCTTTAGCATGATCACTATTCACATTTATGGCCGAGATAGTAGATTTCTCTAAATTTATGCTTAGGTATGTTGCCAATTTAAATGTCTTAATGATGTTGATAAAATTTGTCAAATAGGCATCATTATCTTCAATAAATATTAGTATATTGTCTACAAAGAGTAGATGACTGAGATGACAATTCTCAAATAAAAAGACCCCTCTGATCTGGCCCTGTTATTCAAATTTATGCAATAATCTGCTGACATAATCCATTGTAATAACAAAAAATTAAAAGGAGAGAGTGGGTCACCTTGTCTCATGCCTCTGTTAGGTTTTATGTGACCACGGGGCTTACCATTGATGAGTATGGAATATTGCACACTTGATAAGCAGACTTACATCCACCTTCTCCACTTCAAAGGGTAACCTAACGAACATATAATCGATAAACTTCCAGTTAGGGGTGTACATCAAACCGACCAAAATCGATCTAACTGAATTAAGGTTGGTTGATTGGGACTAGGGGTCGGTTGGTTGGTTTTCGATTTTTCTTAAAAAAAATTTGAAAACCGACTAATCGATCGATGTATATATATTTGGCTTTTTTTAATTCTTTTTTTAAAAAATAAGTATAAAAGCAAGCCCATTACCACAAACCCAAGCCCAAGCTTACTATTTCAGTATTGATTTATTATTATTTTTTATGTTGCCTAATTTTCAAATTCATTACATGATTTATTTAAAATTTTTCATAAAAAAATGATTGATTTAAAATTAAAATAGTTGCTAATTTTATTAACCTAACAATAACACATTATCAATTCATCTTTCTTTTTCATTCACCTTGGCTCCTTTTAAAAAAAAAAAGAAAAAAAAGACGAAACTGACCCGATTGATGGTCGGGCAAATTTCACACTCCTTTTTTGGTCGGTTTTCGATGCCGGTTTTCTTCCAAAACTGACACCGACCGACCGATGTACACCCCTACTTCCAGCTGATTTTGTAGAAAATCTTTTCAATATCTAGCTTAATCACAAAGCCTCCGTCTTTTTTTCCCCTCCAGAAATCTATAACTTCGTTAGCTATCAAGATAGCATTGGTGATTGGCCTTTCTTTTAAATAAACCAATTGATTTCAGCAATTGTAGTAGGGAGTGTTTGTTTGAGTCTAGTAGCAAGAGTTTTAGCAATGACTTTGTAAAAAAAAATGTAATGAGGCTCATAGGCCTGTAATCAGAAGCTTTGTTACACTTAATTTTTTTGACAATAAGAGCTATGTAGGTATCGTTGACATTGCTATTCACCACACTGTTTTGGAAAAAAATATTGGAACACCTCCGTATAGTTTGACTTGAAAGTGTTCCAAGATTTTTAAAAAAATTTCATAGTGAAGCCATCGAGACTAGGGGCTTTATTATAGCCAATCGAAAATAAAGCATTGCAGATCTCATTTTAATTAAAAGAGGAGCAAAGTTGTTGACTTTGTGTAAGATTAATAGGTGTCCAATCCAAGTTATCAATCAGCCAAAGGTCACTACCATCCCCAATATAGATATTATTAAAGTGTTTAGTGAACACCTCGTCAATCGCTCATTTGTTGTACAACATAAGCCATTATCATCAATGATATCTGTTATGTAGCTCCATCTCTCTCTAGCTGTGCATACTTTATGAAAGAAAGCAGAGTTTTGATCTCCCTCATTTAGCCACAAATTTTTTTGTATCTTTGAGCCCAATATTGTGTTTCTTTAGTAGCCTCTGCACTAACATCAACTTTGAGAATAGTTCTTTGATGACTATCCAAATCACTAAGCTGTTGATTGCACTCAAGGAGGTCTATATGATCAATCTTCTTGATCTAAGCCCTCTTGTCCTCTTCAGTCACCGTTTCTGTCTATTCTGCTAATTTTTGATGGCTTGGGATAGTTGCTCCAACTGTAAAATGAAAGAGTATCTCGAGAAACCATTCTGACTTGTATTGGTCCACCCATCATTTATGTTTTTGTTGAAATTATGAGATTCCAGATTAGTGTTGTTGAAACGGAAAGAATAGGGTCCCCAATTGAGCTTAATTGTTTCAAGCACTAAAGGAAAATGATCGAAAGTAATATGCGACAACATTTTGGAGTAATGTGAATCAAACTTTGCTTCCCACTGAGGTGTTTATAAAAACCTATCCAGCCTTGATAAAACAGCTTGAGATCTCAAATTTGAACAAGTAAACTTACCATTCGACAAAGGGGGGTTAATGAGATTATTTCTGTTGATAAAATCATTGAATTTCTTCATGCACAATTGCCCCCAATAAGCCAATTTGGTGCGCAATTGGACTTCAAAGTTGTTGGGATGTATGCCTTAAAGCCTGATAGTTATATGTTAGTTGAATCAATAGTCGACTAGTTTTATGAAAGTTTGCAATAAACCATTAAACTAAATTCCCAATTTATCTTCTATAACTTAAACATATATATATAGACATACAGTTGGATCATATTTAAGTGATAACATAAATGGTTGGTGTAGACGAATAAGATTGGGTACCTTATCCTGGTGACGTTACGAATACGACCCACTTTGTAGTTGTTATAATTGTTATAAAGTGCTATAAATGATCTGATCAGGATCATTCATGTGGAGACATGTAAGTAGGGATATTCTACACAAAGAGTTTGTATAAGATCGGACCACGAAATGAATAGTCTCTCTATATAACACAGTTGATAGATGAGACTTACATTTCACCAGGATGACCATAGGTGTCTTGACCTGAATCCTGAGTGAGTTGTAAACTTCTGCCTATGAAGGCAATCTTTTTATTTGCATGGGTGAGAGTGGTCAGTTTCTCCAACTTAATATGCCTACCATTGTGGGGATTCGTCTAATTGGGGAGCTGGGAACACAACTACACATAACAAATTCACTCATTCTCTATTGTTAGAGTAAGTAGAGAAATTACTCCCTTAAGGCAGGTCTTGGGGCTTGAATAATGTGGCGCCACACCCTCTCTTGGCCAACAAGGGTTTGTTTATAGTTAGACTATAACTTATTGTTCATTAGAAGGATTAGTGGTACTTAAGGAATTAGATGTAATTATAGGGGCAAAATGGTAATTTTGGCCTAGTTGTACTTATGAGCAATTGCGAAGGGGTGATACATTGTTGATTGGTTATATCCAATGGACATAAAAATATATATGTAGTGCGATGAGTGCAACTATCGGTCTTTAGTGAAATGATCAACAATTAATGAAAGTTGATTAATTTATTCAAAGAGTTTGATTAATTAATTGAGTACTATTGGAGCTTCAAACTATAGGCCCATAAGGTCCCTTCATTAGCTCATCTGGGATAAGCGAGAATTGAATTAATTTGGATTAATTTGAATTATTCAAATTAATAAAGGGAATTGATTATATAAGATACAATTATGAGATATAATATAATGTATATGATACAATATACTATATAGATTTATTTGAAAGAAAAATAATTATTTGAATATGATTCAAATTTTAATATAAATTTGATCCATAGTCAATATTGTTCATTAAATGAGAGAATGTGTTTTGTTTATATATATATATAAGATATTAATCAATAAAATCGTCTGGTGCATGACTTTTTCTCATTGCTCTGAATCCCTAGGTCCGTTTTCAAATTTTCGTCCGGCGGAAAATTTGCGCACAAAAATTGGGCCCCGGGGTACCCCGCAAGGACCGGGAGCCGTTTAGGCACCACATGAGATCCGTTCCCAAAACCATCTGGTGCACAGTTTTTTCTCATCGTTTTGAACCCCTGGGTTCATTTTCAAATTTTCGCCTAGCAGAAAGTTAGCCACAATAATTAGGCCCAGAGGCACCTCTGGCGAGCCCGGGAGCCGTTTGGGGCACCAAATGAGCTCCGTTCTCAAAACCATCTGGCGTACAAATTTTTCTCATCATTCTGAACCCCTGGATCCGTTTTCAAATTTTTTCTCGACGGAAAGTTTGCACAAAAAAATTGGGCTCGGGGCATCGCCACCAGCCCAAGAGCCTTTTGGGACACCAAATGAGCATCGTTCCCAAAACAGTCTGGCGCACGACTTTTTCTCATCGTTTTGAACCCCTAGTTTTGTTTACAAATTTTCGTCCGACAGAAAGTTTGCGCAAAAAAATTTGGCCTCGAGGCACCCCCGTCGAGCCCGGAAGCCGTTTGGGGCACTAAATGAGCTCTGTTCCTAAAACTGTATGGCACACGACTATTTCTTATCGTTTTAAACCCTTGGGTTCATTTTCAAATTTTTGTCCGGCGGAAAGTTTGCTGATGACATGCAAAAATGCATGTCAT
Source organism: Benincasa hispida (assembly GCF_027475165.1). Taxonomy (NCBI): domain Eukaryota; kingdom Viridiplantae; phylum Streptophyta; class Magnoliopsida; order Cucurbitales; family Cucurbitaceae; genus Benincasa; species Benincasa hispida. The sequence goes on from NC_143482.1 coordinate 49,456,055, forward strand.
CTTAGGCCTTTTACTTAGAATTATGAGGGCTGCTAAGCGGAATATGCGGAAATTATGTTAGGAATTCATGAGAAATTGAGTTTGTGGCGTTCAGCGTTACGAATCTCAGCTAACTCGTTATTTTGCATTATTATGTGTTCAATTGTCTATTTTTGTAGCTAACGCAGGAAGTGGACACAAATGTGGAAACCAGACCACTGCATAGACGACTGCATGCGGAGAAACTCTCCATCGCAAAGGCGAGCATGCTCGATCAACGCATGGATGTTGTGGTAATCAGCCGTATGCATCCATTGCATAGGATTTGCGATCGTCAAACGATTGTGGTCATCGTGTAGAAGTTGCGGTATTAAGCGAATGCGGTCACTACACGATTGCGGCTACACGATAATTCAGAATAATGGGATCAACGCAAGGTAGGTGGAATGAACGCATCAACACAAATCAAAAGATGATGTTGACATCTTATCTACCACGCCATTAGCAGCACGGATTTAGAAAGGACTAAACGCGCTGAATGTCAGTATTAGAGTAGTCCATTAATGTTGTTGGCGATTCAAGCTCTATATAAAGAAGTCGATGAGCATAATTCCAACTTGTCCGAGGATTACCCCTGCAACCCAGGGTTTTCCCTGCGATCTAGACAAAATGCGTGAGAAGACGCTTGAGATTTCTTCACTTCCTTCATCCATTCTGAGTGACGACCAGAGCTAGATCTCGAGAGAGTCAGCTCCATCGCCTATCCATGACACCACCGACAGCCTTGAAGCACATCCACTGGAAGCAAGTCTTTGCTTCCAACCGGTCATTTAATTTTTCTTTCTTTTCTTATATTGTACTGTATGACATTTTGTGATTAAGGAATTAATACAATTTGTTTTCAATGCATTTCTCTGTTCCTTCGACTCCATCTCCATCTTCTTTGCTTAGCATCTTTACTTTCATTGCAACACTTAGTGAAATTGCTTGGGTATTACATACTTAGTCATGTGGATTAGGGATATGAAGCATGTAGCAAACTATTGAAAGATGTGCGTTGCGTGAGTGTGTGAGTAACCTTATTTGCTTAGTGTGAAGCTGTGGCAACACCTGTCTATAGGCTAATACATTACTTGTCTATGAGTAAAGTTAACAACAACCAACTACCCGATAGGGTAAGTGGTTGGTCGCATTAAGCAATGTATGCATTGTTCACTAGAGATAGGAATAATCTTAGATCAACAAAGTTCATGCGGCTACCTTGTCTTATGTATGCGCCCATCACACCTTTAGAGCTGCTCGAGAGAGAGTCTAAAGAAAGAACCTAATGACTCGAGAGAGCTAGGTTAGAATCGATGCTCGAGAGAACTAGATTAGGTTTGCATAAGCAAGAATAGAGACTTAGGAATAAGCTCTGTTTGTTATTACACAACGTATGCACCCTACGGAAAGGACAATGGCTGCGTCCAGGAAGTAGGATATGGTGGCGGTATGCGGTCATCTCGACATTTATGCATACACACCACATACATCCTAGATTTAGGCTTTTAGTGTGTGTAGCATAATCGCATGCCTTGCGTTGACTAAGGTTGCCCTTGCGATCACTCTTAATTATTGCAATAAAGACATCTCCGCATTTTATCTATTTTCCCATTCATTTGTTTCATGTCAAGAGTTGTCGTGTCTCTACCTCTCATGCATATTTTCATTGCATTGTCTGTTAGCTAGGAGTAGGAGTAGTGTTAGCTTAACAACTTCTCCAACATTCTTTTATTTAAATCGTTGCATGCACAATCACTGCATTCATTTTGCTACAAGTTCCTGAGTTCGACCTCGGATCACCTGAGAAACTTGTGTTCATTTTATACTTGGCAGGAGCGCAAGAAAACCTATGACAGGACGCATGGTCATCACATACATTCGTTAACGCATTATCATTCCAACGCATGACCATCGACGCATGACTATCAACACATACCTTAAGAACATGCATCGCATATTGCGTTTAAGGGATTTTAGTTGTCAATTAAATTGACATCTAATTTTCCGTCACCATTCGTGCACAAAAGTTGGGCCCAGGGCACCCTCGTCGGGCTGGGGAGCCGTTTGGGGCACCAAATGAGCTCCGTTCCCAAAACCGTCTAGCACATAACTTTTTCTCATCATTCTGAACCCCTGAGTTCGTTTTCAAATTTTCGCCTAGCGGAAAGTTCGCGCACAAAAGTTGGGCCCAAAGGCACCCCACCGGGCCTTCGTCGAGCTCGAGAGCCGTTTGGAGGCACCAAATGAGCTTCACTCCCAAAATCGTCTGGCACACGACTTTTTCTTATCGTTCTGAAACCTTAGGTTCGTTTTCAAATTTTCACCCGAAAGAAAGTTTGCGCATAAAAATTGGACCCTTGGGCAACCCCATCAGGCCGGGAGTCGTTTGGGACACCAAATGAGCTTTGTTTCAAAAATCTTCTAGTGCACAACTTTTTTTCATCGTTCTAAACCCTTGGGTTAATTTTCAAATTTTCGCCTGGCAGAAAGTTCATGCACAAAAATTGGGCCCCTGGGCAACCCCGTCAGGCCCGGGAGCTATTTGATACACCAAATGAGCTTCGTTCCCAAAAACGTCTAGCGCATGACTTTTTCTCATTGTTCTGAACCCCTGGGTCAATTTTTAAATTTTTGCCCGGTGGAAAGTTTCCGCACAAAAATTGGGCCCTAGGGAATCCCCGCCGGCCCGTGGAGCCATTTGAGGCACTAAATGAACTCCATTCTCACAACTGTCTGGCGCACGACTTTTTCTCATCGTTCTGAACCCTGGGTCCGTTTTCAAATTTTCGCCCAGCGAAACGTTCACGCACAAAAATTGGGCCCCGGGGCACCCTCACCGAGCCCAGGAGCCGTTTAAGGCACGAAATGAGTTCCGTTCCAAAAACTATATGACGTACAGCTTTTTCTCCTAAACCTCTAGGTTCATTTTCAAATTTTTGCCCAGTGGAATGTTTGCACAAAAATATTGGGCCCCGAGCACCCCGCTGGGCTGCGGACGCGTTTGGGGCACCAATTGAGCTCCCTTCCCAGCTTCGGCAGATTGCTTAGCCCCGTTCATCTTCGGCGAAACCATCTGGCACACGACTTTTTATCATCATTCTAAACCCCTAGGTCCAATTTCAAATTTTCGCCCGACGCGTAGTTCACATACAGAAATTAGGCCTCGGGGCACCCCTGCTGGGCCCTGAAGCCGTTTGGGGCACCAAATGAGCTTCGTTCCCAAGTGAGAGATATTGCACTAGGTGTGTTATGCCCTAGTTTATTGTTTGTGTACTTATTTGTTTATATTGTACATCCCACTATCTTTAGGTCAAGTGGGAGATTGTTGGGTTTGATACCCTAAATCTCGTAGGGTTCTATAGTTTGTAAATATTGTATGAACAAACTTTCGTGTGATTAGTAATATATGATATTTTATTCACTTTGTCTATAAAATATGTGATATTTTAGTTACATAAGGTTATCATTGTAACTTAAACATATATGTGGAGACATACAAGTGGATCATGTTTAAGTGATAATCTAAATGGTGTGTAGTAGATGGATAAGACTGGGTACCTTATCCTTGTGACATTACGAGTATGGCCCATTTTGTAGGTGTTACAATTTTTGTAAAGTGCTACAAATGATCCGATCCTAATCATTCATGTATTAGATAAGTAGGGTAAGTAGATGAATTACTCCCTTAAAGGATGATTCCGGGTCTTGAACAATGTGGCGCCACACCCTCTCATGGCCTGAAAGAGGTTTAGTCATAGTGGGACTATGATCTATTGTTCATTAGAGGAATCGGTGGTACTTAAGGAGTTAGATGTAACTATAGGGGCAAAACAGTAATTTGGCCCAACTGTACTTACGAGTAATTTGTGGAGGGTCATTGTACTGTTGATTGGTTGTATCCAATGGACACAAAAATATATCTGTAGTGCGAAGAATGCAGTTGTCGATTTTTAGTGGAGTGCCCAACAATTAATGGATGGTGGATAATGTAATTAAAGAGTTTAATTAATTATTCATGTACTGTTGGAGCTTCAAGCTATATATCCATAAGGTCCCCTTGGTAACTCAAAAGGATTTAGTTGAGAATCAATTTTTGGGTTAATTTGAATTATTCAAATTAATAAGAGGAGTTTAATTATATATGATATAATTAAATTGTTTCAATTATATATGTTATAATTGTTATATTGTATTTGATACATTATGGTTTAATGGGATGAAACAAATATTTGAATGAGATTCAAATATTTTTTCTATGAATGTGATTCATAGTTGTTAAATTTAATATAAATATGATTTATATTAAATGCCATAAAATATAGAAAAGAAACTATAGTTTATATTGTATGTGATAGAATATTAAAACTATAGGTTATATGTTATATTTGATATAACATATAATTTAATATAAACATAATATGATAAGTTAGTTATCATATTTATTTATATTATTTTATTATTATTTGAATATAACTTCCTCTTTTCTCTCCAACCACCTTAGTGGGTGGTTATTGATTTTATGGCAAGAGGAATAAAAGAAAAGTGGTTTTCTTCTTCTTCCTCAACGATTGAACGTTGCTTTTGCAAGAGTTGTAGAAAAGTTCAGTGTTCTTGATTTCTTGAAAGAACTCTCAATCTTCTTCCTCCTCCACCCAAACTATCCTTCCTAACCAAAATAGTCAGAGCCCACCACTCTTAGATTCTCACCCCGAGAATACCAAAGGCTCATTGTGGTAGTGTTCAGTTTATTTTGTACGAGAGAATCTTGAAGTTGCTGTTTTTGTTCTAGGCACGTGATTGTTTGAGGGAGTTTCACAAAGAAAGGTTCTTCAAGGGTAATGTATCTTGAATTTTGTTTTTTTTTTTTTTTTTTTTGTAAAAAGTATGCTGTAATTTATTTTGAATGCATATCTTGTATGTTTACTGTAAATTTTATTTTCAATAATTAATGAAATTTGGACGATTCGCTTCCACTCAAGGATCTCTTCCGTAGGAGTTCCTTTAACCCCCGCGGGCTCAGAAGCCTTTTGGTGCAAAAAATGAGCTCCATTCCCAATACCGTCTGGCGCACAGCTTTTTCTTATCGTTCTGAACCCCTAGGTCTATTTTCAAATTTTCGCTCATTTGGTTCAAAATGATGAGAAAAAGGCGTGCACAAGATGATTTTGAGACCTTTGCAACTCATCGTATTCCTTTGCAACTCTTCTTGAGAAAGTGCCATGGATCTTGGGATTTCGTTCAGTCAACCACCTACCTTCATATTGAGCCACTATATGAATGATAAATTTATTTCCCTTTTCATCACTTATATTGATATTTGCTGGGATGAATCCGGTGTAGGTATCTCTTATTTTGATCTTAGCCTCAATGATATCAGTTTTTCCCCATGTTTCTTTTGAGACCTCTACGAAACCTCCATAAGAATCTCCAATTTGCATAAAGGAGTACATGTTCCAAACATGGATTGGTATACCTCTAAATTTTGTCCATCCACCATAGCTTGGCAAGAGTTTTGGTATTGCATATATAGAGATCATCCATTTTTCAAACTTGACATGAAAATTTTCCATAGTAACCCAACCATTGTTGATACATAACATTTTAACTTGCTCTCTATTGGCAAAGAAAATAATAGCCTTTTCAGCATGAAAAGGTTTATATTTCAGATTAGAATCAATTTGAGCCTTTAGAGCTTTGAAGATTTCGGGCCAGTCATCATGGAAAAACCTCATTGTCACAATTATTGCATGGTCCCAGTCAAGTTCCTCTTCGTCTTCAAAAGAAAAAATGTTACTGTTGTAGTGAGTTTCTTTTCTGCATGTGGGCCTCTTTTTTGTAAGATCGTCTGGGAAACTTCTCGGAGATAAAATTTCAGCATATGTGCGAGTTAGGCTGTCTTCATCTAAGAAAGAGTTGGTTGAAAAATATGGCTTTTTACTTGTCTGGTCATGGTGGAAATTTCGATTAATCTCATTGTTGGCATGTAGGTTGATCAAGGATATGAAGGATACCCATCCCTTTTTGTCAGTGCGTTCTGGGACTAGAATGCAATATTTTCTTCCTTTGTCGTCCACGTGGAATATTTCTGCAATATTACATTTCCTATTGTTGGTCTTTTCTACCCAAAGACAAAAGTAAGGGAATCTCTTTTCTAGGAAGAACCTGTTGGTTCTAAGGGGTAGTAATCAAAATTTGTAAGGTGGTTCTAAGCCACTCCAGAGAGTCTAATAAAATAGATAAAAGAGGACTAGGAAAATTAAAAATATATTGTACATTTAAAAACTATTTAGAAAAATATGGTACTTTTCAAACTATTTAGAAAAATATTGTTGTTTTTTTAATAGGTCCTAGGTCGAGTTTTGAACCCTCGACCTTTTGATTATTTTTTTATTTTTAAATATATTTTATTATTTTATTTAAACTCTAAAAATAATAAATTAAAAAAATATAATATCTCATAAAAAAAAGTGTAAATTAAAATATCTCATTTATATAAAAATAATTACAAAAATCAATGTGTCCCACAAGACATACGTCGTCGATTTCGAGCTGGTTGTCGTCGTCGACTTCGAACTTGAGGTTGCTCGGGTTCTTCTTGATGTTGCTCTGGTACCTCTGTAGGCACTTCATAATATAAATATTCATTTGCTCTTCACGACCCCGACCATGTCCATACGTATGAAGACGAAGGACCAGCCTCTAAGTCATAATGTCCTGAACTAAATGGTGCCATCATCATCATCGGACTAACATAATTAGTTTGACTCTACGTCTGCATCATAGGGGACAACTCTTCCACATTATAGGCAACCTCATCAAACTCATCCTCTTCCTGAACAGGTCCTCTATGTCTGGGAGCTGGTGGAGGAACAATAGGTATATCGTACATATAATGTATTTCCTCCATATAACTTTGGTTGTCACTACATATAGCAAGAACCTGGTTCGGATCATTCGCAACTTCACGAAGTCTACTGTTGTTCGATCTATGTGAATTATAAAAAAAATTAGATAATATTTAAAATAAATTTAAATTAAAAATAATTAGATAATATTCATTCATTTACCAGATGACCCATAGCTGCTCCCGAACGAGTGACTTAGCGCCTTGTGATATTATTATACCAATGAATATATTCTTGAGTGACACCCCTGTCAAACTGTTCAAGAGAAACCCCCACTGTAATAAACCTTGCACGATAGTACCATCGCACTACCAAATGTGTAACTTTTTTGGACCAATCTCTAGTCTTAAGTCAATATCATGCAGTACGGTTCAGTATTACAAGGCGATGGGATATTCTGCTAAAAACCAAATTGTCTCATCACCCTGTCAGGAAGTTGCCACTCACCAATGTGAAAATATGAGAGGACTCATCGTCCGCTATATGTTTGGACCATTCGTACAAAAATTAGGCAAAGTATGCATAATAATTTTGTACGACTCCCAAATTACATGAAACACAAAATTTTATATTAGAGAACATTAAAGACAAATACAATAAAAATGTGTATAAAATAATCAATTAGGTTCAGTGTAATGTACCTGATCAAGTTGAAGCAGATCAAACATGTATTTGTACTGGCTGACTACATGTGTGGCTGTCCTAGTCACACAAAATTTGTCTCTCCACCTAAATTTTTAAATTGTAAATTTAGAATCTAAATTAACTAGATCAGTGATATAAAAATTAAATTGAATTAAAACAACATACCGAGAACCGTAGGCTCGTTCAGCTAACTGAGCGTCATTAACATGTTGTAGCTGTGGAGCTATTGTTGGATATTACTCCCAAGCCCATAGTTGCAAAAATATGAGAGGCCCAGCTATCTCTCGAACCTCAGGTTTTGTTGCTTTGCATAGTTGTCTATACAACCATGCCAAACATGCTCCAACCCACAAATATTGTTCTGCATCATAGAGGTTAGCTAATAGTGGCAGGAACATCAAGTGAACAAAATGACTTGATTTATCGAAAAATAGACTTCCACCCATCATTTGTAGTATATATGCTCGTGCATATCTTATGACGGTTTCCTCGTCTGCATCATATGTGAGTTCACGAAATTATGTTCCTAACCATATCAAACTTAACCTCGATCCTTTAATCTTGTCGGCAGGTGGGATCGCACCGATGTACAGTTTACAAAATTGGGACCAGTCATCGTACATCACTCCGGTGACCGACTCACCGTCAACAGGTAACTCCAACAACACTTTTATGTCTTGTAGAGTGATAGTGCACTCTCCAATAGACATATGAAATGTATGCGTCTTGGGTCTCCATCTCTCGACCAAGGCTGTGATCTTTCGACCAAGGCTATGATCAGATGCCAGTCCAACTAAATAAATCCCAATCTGGAAACCCCATAGAATCTAGATGTGCGTAGTAGTGGTAGTATTCGAGGGTGGAGTGAGATAGTGCACTGGAAAACTACCTCTCGACGCCTAAAAGATATTTCTCCAGTAGTACGATCTCGCCATACAATAGATAATCGATGAATGGACTGGTAGTATAAAACATCGGGATCAACAGGTCCTGGGTTTAAAGCCATGATCTAAAAGAAAAAAAAATATTTATTTCTCAATTAAAAAAATATTTGTTTCTCAATTAGAAGAATAATGTACAACTTAATTAACTTAATTAAATAATGTACAACTTAATTAAAAGAATAATGTATAACTTTATAAATTATAATAAAAAATTGAATATACAATAAATGTATGTACACTTAATTAAATAAACATGATAAAAGAAGTATTTATTTCTCAATTAAAAGAATAATGTATAACTTTATAGATTACAATAAAAAAAATTGAATATATAATAAATTATTATAAAAAAATTGAATATACAATAAATTATAATAAAAAATTTGAATATACAATAAAATGAATATATAATAAAAAATTATTTATTTTCAATCCCTAACTATCTGGAGCCCGTCTTAGTAATGAAGGACACTTCCTTCGATTATGGCCTAACTGATTACAAAATCCACATCGTTATCAAGTGATTGGTTTTGTCCAATCCATCTCGTTGTGATAACGTGAACTTTTCGGTCTACCAAGTTTTCTCAACAACGATGGATTAGGATGTAAGACGGACATATTAGGGTGCGTGATCCAGTAATCTTCGTAGTTCATGTTAAAATGTGAGCAAACGGCCATAAAATGCGAGCATGGAATACCAAATGCTTGCCACTTGTTACATGAACAGTACCGCTCGGACATGTTTAGCCTCAATATTTGAACGTTTTCGCCTTTGGCATTGAGACTATGACGTTCGATCTTCACATGAAACACACCTTCATACCGATCGTATGATTGTACTTCATGTTTACTAGATCTTGCAGCCCATTTATTTATTTTCTTGTGTGCGTACTTGGATTTTTACTCCACTTAGTATTGTAAAATATGTTTGAAATAAATTGTTAATAACACACATATATATATAAAAAAATAATATTACCGGGTGTATTTATCTTGACGCTCTAATGCATATCTTATTTCTTTTCTTCTTTTCTTGAAATAATTCACACATTTGAAGAATGTTATCTGAGCAAGAGCATTTATAGGCAACATTCGAGCTCCTTTGAGGACTCCATTTATGCACTCTGATTGATTTTTCGTCATCCACCCATATCTGAATCCTCCCTCATGTGCTTGAGTCCATTACTCTAAACTAATGTTGTAAAAAAAAACTCAGCTTCGATTTATTCCTTTGATATCTTCAATTGCTTTATTGAACTTTCGAATTTGAAACTGACACCCGACACGATAAACATAACTTTTCAATGAATTAAATTTATACTTTTTATTGAAGTTGCTAACGATATGTCGTAAGCAGAAACGATGGTGACATTTCGGTCCTGTCCAACTGGATTGTTCACTGCTGCGATTATACCAGCATATCGATCTGAAATTAAACACACCTCTTCATGTGTTACAATTTCTCTCAGGTGTTTCAAGAATCATCCCTATGAGTCTGCGGACTCTTCATCAGCAACGGCAAACGCATATGGTGCGTGACATTTTATTGCAAAACATTTTATTGTGCGTGACATTTTATTGCAAAACATTTGACCGTGTGTTGTAGCATTTCCTTGTCTTGATAAATCATCCCTTTATACAATTGAGTATTGTCAATGTCCATAGGGGTTACAATTAGGTAATGTTCTTGAATGCTATCCAGTACATTCATATCCAAATCGTTGAATGTATCTGAAAGCATCTCATGTTCACGACCATCGAAATCCAACTCTTCAAATTCATCATCTGTTTTAGTTCTAAAGTCTCTGTACAGGTTGTTAGCTGCCATATCTTCATTATCACATGGTGATGCAACTGACTCCGGATCAGGATCAATATATTGAGTTGGATCTTCAAACTGGCTAAATGATGTATTCAAGTTTATATCAACTTCTATCCTATTTACATTTACATACAAATGCACTAAATTCGGCAGTGACATTGCCATTAAGAACATCAAATTCATAGCTTGTGCATTCGAAATAAGGAATGACATAAACCTTATTGACCTGATAGTTTTAGGTTAAGATGTCTATATATTATTTCTATCTGATTTGTTCCCATATCTACACTAAGTGACATCCCAATCATTTCAATGAATTGTTCAAATACAATTCCATTGTTCACATTTATGCTAAAACTCCCACTTGGTGGTTGGTCATAGTCAACTCCATCAATATCATCAATCATATTACCATTTGTAAACAACAAAAATCCCAAGCATTTGGTTGCCATTTTCTAAAAAAAAATAATAATAAAAAAAAAAATACTTTTTATAAGAAGTATATTAAAAAATCACAATAATTTTGTATTAAACTAAAAATATTAAACTTTTTAATTTATAAACATAAATTTTTTAAGTTTTATGAACATCTAAATTTTTAAACATAACAATAAATTAAACTTTTTGAAACTATTTTTAAACACAACAATAAATTAAACTTTTTATAACTATTTTTAAACATAACAACAGATTAAACTTTTCAAATTACAATGAGGTAAACTTTTTAAAACTATTTTTTCAAATTTAATACAAAATAAAAAATCAAATAAAATTAAACTTTTTCAAACTATTTTAAACTATATTTTCAAAGTTAATACTAGAAAAATCAAATATCATAAGAAATATATTTAAAAAAGTCACAATAACTATCACAATAATTTTGTATTAAACTATAAATATCAACTTTTTAAACATAACAATAAACTAAACATTTTAACACTATAAACATCAAAGTTAATACAAAAGAAATCAAATATTGTATGAATAAACTAAACTTTTCAAACTATACTAAACTTTTTAAACTATATTAAACTTGTTAACTATCACAATAATTTTGTATTAAACTATAAATATCAACTTTTTAAACATAACAATAAACTAAACATTTTAACACTATAAACATCAAAGTTAATACTAAATAAATCAAATATCATAAGAATAAACTAAACTTTTCAAATATCATAAGTTCAACTCACATATTCGACGGTAGTTCTATTTTTTCCTTCAAAGTGACAACGTTCACCCTTTTTTCCTGTTATTTGTTATCTGACAACAACTACAAAAAATTTTAAAAAAATTAGAATCTATAAAAAAATAATAATATAAGAAGAAAAATAAAATTTATAATTATTCTTAAAAAATAAAAATTTAGTAGAGTAACGAACAAGTATAGTTTGTGATCAAGGGTTGTGTGAGAACAATTTGTATCAAACGAAATAGAAGAAGAGAAATGGAAATGGAAAGTAGTGAGTTAAAAAATGGGAGGAGAGGGATATTAAGAAGAAGAGAAATTGAAACAGAAAGCAAATGGGAGGAGAGAGATTTAGTAAAGGAAGATGATTTTGAAGGGCAGTGAGCAATTAGTAGAGGAAGAAGCAGATGATTTCGAAGGCAGTGAACAGGGGACTCAAAGAAGGCAGTGAGCAGGGGACTCAAAGAAGGCATGAGCAAGGGACTTTAGCAAGGGACTCAAAGAAGGCAGTGAGCAAGGGACTTTCGAAGAAGGCAGTGAGCAAGGGACTGAAATTTGGGGTTTAAAAACACATAGGTCGAGTGTTAGTGTTCAACACTCGACCCACGGGTTGCAAAATTAAAGGCTGGTGGTTAGGGAAGATTGGCATGCGTTTAAAGCTGCCAGATTCCTTGGTCAGCAGCAGTAGCAGCAGAGATGGGACGAGACATGGAGCTTGTCGAGGGTTGAAATTCCGATCTACATAAGTCGAATGTTCAACGTTCGATAAGTCTTGCTTGTTGAGGATTGAACTTTCGACCTGTGTAGATCGAATGTTCAACGTTCGAGAGTTCTCAACCTTCGACATCCATCTTCGTCGAATTCTCAACCCTCGACTTCTAACCTCGAACATACAAAACAACCATATTTCTCTAATTACTTTTACAACCACCATATTTTTCTAATAACTTTTCAAAACTACAATATTCTAATAAAAGGTCCAAAGAGGACTTGTATGGACCTAGCTAAGTTAATAATAGCTTAGATCCTCTGGAATGTTTGTCCGTGAAATCCAATTAAGGAAAATAAATATCCTAATTTAATTTTTTTAAATAAAAATTATATTCCAAGATATAGAAAATATAAACTAATTAGAAAAATATCTCAAATAAATCTTAAGAAAATTAAGATGCATGATATTTGCAATCTATGATAGATTTTACATACATTACACAAAAAAAAAAAAAAAAAAAAAAAGTAATGCATGTATGATTTATAACATCAGTTGCAACATCTATGATATCATAAACAAGATAAGAACAAATAAAGGAATCTACCTTCTAGCAAAGGAATAAAGCTAGAAGAAATTATACACGATGAATGTTACCCCAATAAATGCATCGATAAAATATTGATATGCACTTCATCGACAAACTATAACATCAAATGACTAACACAAATCCTACAAATGCCTCTTGAAATATTTATTAAAAATCAAATTGAATTCGAAAAGATGGAGCAAACAGTTGGCATTCCAATGAATCAACTCTAATCTAAAAAAATCTTCCAAATGATAGAAACTCTTGTTGATAATATATATAAGATAGAGAGAAAAGAAGAACAAAGGTGGAGAGAAGAAAGTAAAGAGAATAAATGTATTATTCTAAATTGAGGTGCGAATACAAATAAACTTTACAACTTTTATTTGTAGAGTTGTCAAGAGTATAAGTTAAAAAAAAAAAAAAATCTACATAAACGGGGGATAATGAGTTATAAGATTAACGGGGTGAACAAAAATCTTTTATTATTAATTACTAATTTTAGTTCAGATAAATATATTTATTATTTAAATTTCGAGTAAAAATTAATATTTATAAAAATCATCATTATTATTAACCTAAACATGCTAAAACTTACAAATATCTAGAGTTAGTTTTGAATTTATATATAAGTAGTTATAAGAGATTTTCTATAATGATAGAAACACCTAGATATGTATTTTGAATATGTATTTTTTAGTTGGTCATTTTTTTAAAAAAAATATATCCTATCATCAAAGTCATAATTAGTTTAATAATTATTATTATCACATGCTTTAATTTTATAATAACCATAAAACAATGTTTTCAAATTTTTCTGAAAATGGATGTAATAAAAAATATAGAGCTAAATGAAATGAGAAAAAATTATAATTTTTTTTCGCTATACCAAAATTTTCATATGTTATAATTAAATATGATTAGATAAAAAATTGATTAATAATTAATTTATTATAACTTTTCACATTTCATTCATTTAACGTTTATTAAAGTTACATTAATTTATCTCATACCATGTCCTTAATAAATTTTAGGTTACATTTTATTGTTTTTAATTTATAATTTATCTCATACCATGTCCTTAATAAATTTTAGGTTACATTTTATTTTTTTTTAATGTAAATTAAAAAAAAAAATAGTTCTGTCATTTTTATAGTAATAGAAGTTAAGAGTTACAAAACTTTTTTATTCTAAAACTATTAATTTTTTATTTTTGATAAAATTAAAGAGAAAATTAAGTAGGATAAACTTTTTTCATTCCAACCTTTGAGTTTTTATTAATTAATTGTGTATTTTATTGAAAACTAATTATTAATTATTTATTATTAATCTTGAATTGCATATTTTGTAAGTAAATTAAGGAAGGGACAAGAGGATAAAAAAAATATAAAGTTTGTCTGAGATTCTCCATTTTTAATATATTATAGATTATTTTGTTCTTAGAAACAAAAAGTTGTTATTGAATAATACAACCCCATTATAATCTAATTTGGACTAAATTGAAACTATGACACAAATATCATATATTTTCAGGTGATATATACTGCAAAGATTATGATAGTAATAATGACTAAATCTAACCACATTTTTTTATACAACTATTGTTAAGTGGGGATTGAAGAATCGGAGTCAATGAACTAAATTCACTTTGACACGTAATTACATTTTTTAGTACAACAAATAAATATAAGATGGAGAACGATAAGTTAGGATGATGTTAGCTTAAATCCCTCTTAATTTGATTTCATTATTTATAATTGCTTTAATTAATGATGCAACAAATTCTATACTCAAATTGCCAAATAATAATAATAATAATAAATTTCATAAAATGAAGAATTCTGGTATTAATTTTTCATTGCAATAAATTTATATGGAAGACAAAAAAAAAGAAGAAGAAGAATGAAGTTGCCACATGAATTTGATCCATATATGGTAGAGGAGTGACAATATTTTTATCTTCTTTGATTTCTTTAGAGGTGTGAGGAGCCGTGTTTTCCCATTCATCACCATTATATTTTGTTTTCGTTTTGTTGGGTGAGTTCAAATCTTATTTTGATCCCTGAATTTTGAATCTTGTTTTATTTTGGTCCTTAAACTTTAAAAAACGTCTATTCTAATTCCTGAACTTTTAAAAAATGAATGATGAAATAACTAGTATTTTTGGATGAATATGCACCAAATAAGTTAGTCATGCTAAAAAATTTAAAGTTTTAATTTTGAATTAGGTGGTAAAAGCAAATTTTATATGATATCTCTAAAGTCATTTTTTGTCCAAGATTTTAGTCATTCACTATTTTAGCATGGTGGTTGTTGATATTTTGCCTCATCTTCATCTTGCTCAACCTATGCTAGATGCAATTTCATTCTTAAACAAATTTCATATTTAAAAGGTTAACATAATCTTAACCGTAAGGATAAGGATAAAAAAAAAAAAAAAAAAAAAAAAAAAAAAAAAAATCTTCATATTCCTTTTTCTCTAACTTCCTCTCCTACTTTTCCTTCAAGAGGGCTTTAAAAGTCAAGATTTTATTATGATTGAAAAGAACATAAAAAAAATGTATGAAAATGATCGATCATTTAGATAAAATGATATTATATCGAAAGAGATCCAAGATAAAATCACACACTACGTGTGCATGCAATCAAACAATGCTAGCTACATGACAAAGAATCCTTAATATGATTTGATTATTCATAATCACTTTTATTAATGTTGAACAAAAATTAACTACAAGTTCTATACTCATATTACAA
Source organism: Benincasa hispida (assembly GCF_027475165.1). Taxonomy (NCBI): domain Eukaryota; kingdom Viridiplantae; phylum Streptophyta; class Magnoliopsida; order Cucurbitales; family Cucurbitaceae; genus Benincasa; species Benincasa hispida. The sequence goes on from NC_143482.1 coordinate 49,471,639, forward strand.
AAAAAAAAAAAAAAAAAAAAAAAAAAAAAAAAAAAAAGAAAATTTTCAATTTCATATAAAATGAAGAATTCTGGAATTTTTTTCTTTTCCTTTTTCATTTCATTTTAAATGGAGAAGACAACAAGCAAACAATCCTTAAAAAAATTTAAAAAAAAAATATCGAACTTCCCACATGAATTTAGTTCATATATGGTAGAGAAGTAACAATACTTTTGTTTTCTTTGATTTGTTTTGGGCTTTGAGGAGCCATATTTTCCAATTCACCACCACCATTGACATTATGTTGATCAACTATTTGAGTTTTGCAACTATCAACTGAATTATATTCACTTGAATCTTGATTAGCATAATGTAGTTTGAAAACTCTTGGATCTTCTGGGCCACATACAATCTCCACACCACCTTGAGGAGCACCATAATTCATGGATCTTATTGCTTTTGTAATTTCCATTAGGTTTGTGCTAATAAGAAGAACACCAACAAAAATCAACATGTTTTTCTTGGAGATATCCATAATGGATGGTAAAAGTAGTTATATACGATAAAATACTTCGTACTCAATTGCTCGTTTTTTACGAGTTCGAGTACAATTGCTTGTTGTGACAAAAGCTTTGAAATGCCGATATTTATATCGAAGTAAGACCCTTCTCACAACCTTTTTTTGGGTTGAGTTAGTTTTAATTATATCTTAATTTAAATTTGTGGGTAGGAAACTACTTTGTCAACATACTAAAAAAAAGAAAACAAACACTATTTTTATCTCCTCTAGTTTGACATAAACCGATCATCTTTTTCACACCAAGAGATCATCTCCATTGGCATGTATAACAAATTTAAAACAAACACTTTTCCCCTTTTCACTCCCACGCTAACAAATAGCACTTATCATGAAAAAGGAAAAACTAATTGTTTGATAATTAGTTTACCCGTTGGATAACTATTTGGTTTTTGTACTTTAGTATCTGAAAATTAAGTCTAGAAATCTTCATTCCACCTTTAAATTTTTTGTTTTGTTGTCTATTTTTTACTAGCGTTTAAAAAAACCAACCCAAATTTTGAAAACTAAAAAAAAAAAATTTGTTTTGGGAATTTGGCTAAGGATTCAATTTTTATGATTTAGAAATATGCAAATCATGGTAAGAAATTGATAAGAAATAAGCTTAGTTTTCAAAAAGCAATAAAATAAAATGGTTACCCAATTGGGGGCCTTCGTTTTTGCTTTTTGGTTTTTGAAATTAAGCTTATTTCCTCTCAATAACTTACCATGATTTGCATCTTTCTTAAATACAAGAGTTAAATTCTTAGCCCAGTTAAAAAAAAAAAGTTTTTAAAAACTATATTTTTTTCCGTTTTCAAAATTTGGCTTAATTTTTTAAAACATTAAGTAGATACCAAAGCAAGAAATTTAGAGGTGGAATGGATGTTTATAAGTTTAATTTTCAAAACCTAAGAATAAAAAATCCAATGGTTACCAAACGGGGGTTTATTAAATAAAACCATCCCATTAGATTTACAATGGTTTCTATTGAATGAGAAATTTTGCATAAATTACAAACTGCCATGTCATTTCCTAACTAAATGACGAAATTACAAATCATCAAATTTGGGACCAATTAAAAGTTGACATGTGCCTCAAATTGAAATTGAAGACATAAATTGACAAATTACTTAGGTAAATATATAAAATTGGAAAAGCATGATGCATGACATTACTTAGGCAAATATAACGAGTTATATTTATTAATGTCTTGTATATGCTTGGTAGATTTTCATAAGTTGTTTAATATAAGTGTTATATTAATAAAGTTGAAAATCAATTTGCATTGAGCATGACACATCCATAGTTTAATATAATTGAAAGTTTTGAAATGCATGTAATATGGTTTTCTTGTTAATTAGAATTTGATTGTTGATTACGTAAACATGATTATATGACTAATAATTAATTTTATAATAGTTATAAAATTAATATTTAGTAACTGTCAACCTATAATAAATAGTTGCATGAAAATTTAGGATTTTAGGGAATTGGATTTAATTTTAAAATCGTAAAAATTAATCTAGACCTCAGATCATATTAGTTCTAATAAGATTAGAATTTCATCGTATTTATTTTAATAGATTTAAAATATGACTAATAACAGGACTTTAGGTTATAAGGAAACTATGCCGGTGAAGTTCTATCTAGGTCGGGAGTTCTTAAGATGACGGTTTACGTACCACCTCCTACCTGGGAACTGACTCGAAACTTGACTTCAATAACCTTAATCCTGTTAGCATTCAATGCCACTAGATTAACTAAATGGTTTGATTCACCTAGAATATTAGAGTAAAAACTTATTATAAGAGTTATAATAGGCATAGACTTAGATAGATTCATTAGCTGGAATTGAACTAAGTATAATAAAACCCCTAAATTGATATAACACTTTAGTGGAAGAAAAATGGTATATGAGATATAACAATTTTTAGCTCTAACATACCCAAGAGTTCACATTGTGAGATCCATGCTTGGCTTCGTATCGCCCTAGGCGCGACCTCCCTTCGGAAAGTGTTTGCATGGGTCAATACTAAGATGAATAGAGAAAGTATTCATAGTAAGCGGGAGAAGGACGTGAGTCAACTTATCCTACGGTCTCCTCTATTAGGTTACATCTTGAGATTCCTATAATCCGTCTGCGTGTCGTCTTGAAGGATCATCTCTTCAGAGGGCCTAGGATTCGGCACAATGCAAACTTCAATAAAGATAGAGTTTCTTAAGTTAATCTTCAACAGTTGTCTTTCTTTATGGTAGCCTATTAAAGCATTCCTCTGGGATTTTAAAATGGTAGGATCACACTTACAAGATGAATTAAGCTAGTTAATAAATTCTTGACTGAAAAACGGTAGTTAAAAACTATAGGAATAAGAGTTATTTTGGTATTAGTAATTAGTTGAGATTGTCTCAATTCAGGGGAAGGGTAGTTGATCACCCTTTGATGGTTGTTTCTCCAAACCTATGAAGTATCATTGCAAAAACTAAATCAATAGTTTAGTTAAGGTTTTGTGATTGCTTATTTTTGCTAAATTGATTGGATATTTTTTTTTATAATGGGTTAATGCAAATATAACTAATACAGTCAATTGTTCGTTAATTGTTTCAGCATGTCTTCCACAATAATTTCCTTGCTTAAGAACGAAAAACTAACCGGTGAAAACTATGCGACGTAGAAATCTAACTTGAATACGATTCTAGTCATAAATGATTTATGGTTTGTCTTAATAGAGGAATGTCGTCCAATCCCCACTCATAATGCATTCCAAGCAATAAGGGATGCTTATGACCGCTGGACGAAGGCTAATAACAAGACCCGAGTCTATATCTTGGCAAGTCTATCTGACATTCTTACCAAGAAACACGATACCATGATCATTGCACATTAGATCTTGGAGTCCCTCTAAGAGATTTTTGGACAATTGTTCTCTCAGATCTGGTGCGAGGCTTTAAGTACGTTTATAATGCACGTATGAAGGAAGACCAGTCAGTAGAAGAACATGTTCTCGACCTGATGGTCTACTTAAATGTCGTTGAGATGAACAACGTGGTCATTTACGAGCAAAGTCAAGTGCCTTTTATTTTGGAATCGCTTTCGAAGAATTTCCTTCAATTTCGCAGCAATGCGATTATGAATAAAATAAAGTACACCATCACTTCCCTCCTAAATGAATTACATACTTATTAGTCTCTTATGAAATGTAAGGGACCGATAGTAGGAGAGGAAAATGTTGCCCATTCCAAGAAGTTCCACGAGGGTTCATCCTCTGGAATTAAGTCTGTTCCCTCATCTTCTAGTTTTAAGAAAATCCAAAAAAAGAAAGGAGGAAAGGAAAAGGTTTCTGTTGCTGAAAAAGGCAAGGGCAGAGTCATAGGTGGCAGATAAGTGTAAGTGCTACCATTGCAATGTGGATGGTCACTAGAAACACAATTACCCAAGTACCTCTTCAAGAAGAAGAAAAGTGAAGGAAGGTAAATATGATTTAATGGTTCTAGAAACTTGTTTAGTGAAAAATAACCATAATGGCTGGATACTTGATTTGGGGAGCCACTAATAATGTTTGTTCTTCTTTACAGCGAATTAGTTCCTTCTAGCAGCTCGAGGAGAGTGAAACGACACTCAAGGTTGGAACATGAGATGGCATTTCAGCTTGTGTAGTGGGAGTTGCTAAGTTGTTTTCAGAAATAGATACTTAATTTTGGATAATTTTTATATAGTTCCCAAAATTAAGAGGAGCCTTGTATCTATTTCTTGTTTAATTGAACAATCTTATTTAGTTTCTTTTTCATCCAATGAATCGTTCATTATGAAAAATGGTGTGACTATTTGTTAAGCTAAACTAAAAAATAACTTATATGTGTTAAGACCAACTGAATCAAAAGCACTTTTAAATCATGAGATGTTTAAATTGCAATTACTCAAACAAAAAGGCAAAGAGTTTCTTCAAGTAACAATAATACATATCTTTGGCATTTGAGATTAGGTCACATAAATCTCGATAGTGTTAGATTGAGGAAGCAAGTAGCGGAAGTAAAACAGGATCATTAAGCATTCTAATTCATTAATTTTGGCTTTAAACTAAGCATGCTCATAAACTAAAAACAAAGTTTCACACTAACCTTTAAAGTACCTTTGATTCAAGATCTTCAGCTGCAATCTCCTTGATTTCTGCTCGTAAACCACCACAAGGACTTCTCTATATCCTCTTGGTGCCTTGGATTGAGTTGTGGGACTCAAAATAAGCTTGGATTAAGGGATAAGAAGAGAAGGTTTCTGGTTTTTCACAGTATGAAGAACACTTCTTCAGCACATATTCTTAGTTTCAGCAACAATTGCGTCTCTCTTTTCCTCTCAAAATTCCAACCTTATATTGCATGACTTTTATGCAACTAACAACCTTGCATGAATGATAGCTCATGCTTGAATTAATTGAGCTGAAGAAGAATGGAAAGTGAGTGAGCTGCTGAAATTTAAAAGTTGGGATTTTTCCCATTTTCAAATTTACTTTGTAAATTCTTTTTAAAACTGATTTTAAGAAACAATTTAATTTATAAATTGAAATTTTATTAATTTAATAAGTAATTTTTTAATAAAAATGATAAATTAATTAAATAATTTTCTTAATTTTATTAATTTAATATCAAATAGTAAATTAATTTGTCACCAATTCCATTACCATGAAACTTTATTCATGAATTTAATATTAAAATCATATTTAAACATTAATTGATTCTCCAATTATATTTAATTTCAAAATTAAACAAGTAATTATATCACATGTAATTACTAATTCCCTTAATTCTAATTTGAACGTTTCAAATCAACTTATCATGGTACTCTAAGGCTAATCCGTTTGTGAGCTAGTAGGGGGACTCGGTGGATCTACAGATCATGGGCTCCAATGATTCGAGATTAATTGGCTAAACTGTTTACACCAATTAACTCCCATTCGTTACTTACTGGGTCACTCCACTAAAGCCCGTAGTTGCACTCCCCTCACTATGGATGTATTGTTTCCACTCGATATAACCATGATTAGTAAGTTAACCCTTCACAGACTGTTCATAATAAAGCATAGGTCAAAAGGTTGTTTTACCCTAGAGATTACCTCTTGTTCCTTAAGTCCTATTGATCTTCTAATGAATAATTGGTTTGTGATCCGATCATCAAACCGAGTCCCCCTCGGGCTAATGAGAGGATGTGGCCTCTTGTTCAAGACCCGGAGTCAGTACTTAAGGGAACAACCTCTCTACTGTCCCTAAAAGCAGGTAGGAGTGAATTCCATCTTGCACCTTATGTCCCCAACTATCTACTTGGTCTTACCCCTAAAATGGGAGGCTTATTGAGCCGATGCTGTTGAGCCAATCCTCACTCATGCAAATCTAAGGATAATCCCGAATAAACAGGACTTCATAGTTAGCAAGATTAAGGTCAAGTTACCTAGGTCATCGTTTTGAAATAGTCAGTCTTAAATAGTAAACAACGTTATAAAGTAAGAGTGACTTATTTCGTGGTCCGATCTTGTGCAAACTCATTGCACAAGACGCCTCCACTCATGTCATCACATGTACGAATTAGGATCTCTTCATTTATTGCACTTTACAACTCTTTGTAAGAACTACAGAGTGGTCGCATCCAATAGTGTTACTAGAATAAGGCACCCAACCTTATTCATATACTATAGATCATTTTGACTATTTACTCAAACCTGATCCACTTTTATGTCTCCACATAAAGTTTAAGTACTCATACAATAGTTATGGATCTTTTAGTTTATTGGATTTATTTCTAAAATTAAATAAGCAATTCATATATTCAATAACAACTTATTGAATTTTCAGAATAGTTTAATGTTTACAAACCACAAGTGTTAGGACATAAAACCTAACAGATAGGATCAGGAGATTATAAAGAATGGACTTCTAAGCGATTTAGAAGATGATTCATTACCTCCATGTGAATCCTGTCTTGAAGGAAAAATGACTAAAATACCTTTTAGTGGAAAAGCATATAGAGCCAAAAAGCCCATATAGCTCATATATTCAGATCTTTATGATCCAATGAATGTAAAAGCTCGATGAGAGTACAAATACTTCATCTATTTTATAGATGATTATTTGAGGAATGGTTACTTATACCTAATGGAACATAAGTCTGAAGCCTTTGAAATGTTCAAGGAGTATAAGGCTGAAGTTGAAAACCTGTTAGGTAAAACGATCAAAACACTTCGATCTGATCGTGATAGAGAGAACATGGATTTAAAATTCTAAGACTATATGATAGAACATGGAATCTAATCCAAACTTTCAACACCTAGTACACCTCAGCAGAATGATGTATCAGAAAGGAGAAATAGAACCTTGTTAAACATGGTTTGTTCTATGATGAGCTATGCTTAATTGCATAGATCATTTTGAAGGTATGTAGTAGAAACTACAATTGCTATCTTGAATAATGTTCCCTCGAAGAGTGTTTCTGAAACACCTTTCGAGTTATGGAAGGGGCGTAAACCTTTTATGTTACTTCAGAATCTGGGGTTGTCTTACACATGTGCTACTGACAAATTCTAAGAAGTTGGAACCTCGTTCAAGGTTATGCCAATTTTTTTATTACCTTAATGAAATGAGAGATGGTCTGTTCTATGACCATCAAGAAAACAAGGTGTTTGCATTGAAAAATGCTACATTCTTGGAGAAAGATCACATAAGAGATCATAAACCACAGAACAAACTAGTAATAAATGAGGCTACTGAAGAATCAATAAGGGTTGTTGATATAGCTGATCCTTCATCATGAGTTAATGAAGAAGCCAACACATCAGGTCAGTTTTGTCTTTCTTAATCATTGGGAGTGCCTCGATGCAGCGAGAGGGTTATATCACGACTTGAAAATTACTTAGGTTTAACTGAAACTTAGATTGTCATACCATATGATGGCATTGAGGATCCATTGTCCTATAAGAAGGCAATAAATGACGTAGACAAGGACCAATAGGTCAAAGGCAGTGGTCTTGAAATGGAGTCTATATAATTCAATTCAGTATGAAACTTGTAGATCTACTTAAAGGGGTTCAACCTATAGGGTGTAAATGGATCTATAAAAGAAAGAGAGATATAGCTGGAAAGGTAGACACCTTCAAAGCTAGACTTATAGCAAAGGGTTATACCCAAAAGGAAATGATTAACTATGAGGAAGCTTTTTCCCTTGTTGCCATGCCTAAGTCATAAGAATTCTCTTATCCATACCACATATTATGACTATGAGATATGATAAATGGATGCTAAGACTACCTTTCTAAATGAAAATCTTAAAGAAACCATCTTTATATCTCAGCCCAAGGGATTCGTAGTCCAAGGCTAGGAGAAAAAAGTTTGCAACCTAAATCGATCTATTTATTGGTTGAAGCAGGAGTTCAAATCTTGGAACATTAGATTTGATATTGTGATCAAATATTTTGGTTATGATCAGAATGTTGATGAACTTAGTTTCTACATGAAAATAATCAACAATGAGCTAGCTTTATGGTACTTTGTAGACAATATCCTACTCATTGGGAATGATGTAGGGTACCTTACTGATATTAAGAAATTGCTGGCAGTCCAATTCCAAATGAAAGATTTAAGAGAGGTGCAGTATGTACTTGGGATCCAAATTATTAGGGATCACAAGAACAGAATGCGGACTCTGTCTCAAGAAACTTATATCGACAAAATGTTGACTCGATATTTGATGCAGAACTCTAAGAAGGGTTTATTACCTTTTAGGCATGAGGTTCACTTGTCTAAGGAATAGTGTTCTAAGACACCTTAAGAAATTGAGGATATGAGACGTATTCTCTATGCCTTAGTTGTGGGCAATTGGATGTATGGTATGCTTTGCACTAGGCTAGACATTTGTTATGTAGTGGGAGTAGTCAGTAGATACTAGTCCAATTTAGGGTTAGACCACTAGACTACGGTTAAGAAAGTTCCCAAATATCTTAGGAGAATGAGGGACTACAAGTTGGTGTATGGATTTAAGGATTTGATCCTTACGGGATACACCGACTTTGATTTCAAAATTAACAAGGATTATAGGAATTCCATGTCAGGATCAGTGTTTACCATGAACAGGGGAGCTGTAGTATGACGTAGCATCAAGTAGTGATGCATTGCAGACTCCACTATGGTGGCTGAATATGTAGCTGTTTATGAAGTAGCAAAGAAAGCAGTTTGGCTTAGGAAGTTCCTAAATTATTTGGAAGTGGTTCCAAACATGAACTTACCTATCACCTTATACTGTGACAATAGTAAGGTAATAGTCAACTCTAAAGAGCCTCGCAGCCACAAATGAGGAAAACATATTGAGAGGAAGTATCACCTGATACGGAAGATTATGCAACGAGGAGATGTGATTGTTGCAAAGATCGCTTCAGAGCACATTGGTGATCCATTTATGAAGGCTTTCTCAATTAAAGTGTTCGAAAGTCATATAGAGATTCTAGGTTTGCGAGACATGTACATTATATACATTGGGGCAAGTGGGAGATGTGTAATGGGTATATGAATGTCTTAGTTTATTGTATTTATTTACCATTCCCATTGTTTTAGGTTTTAATATTATGTACATCCCACTGACTAGAGTTTTAGTTCAAATGGAAGTTTGTTGGGTTTTATGCTCCAAAACTCGTAGATAGTAAATGTAAATAATTGATTGTCATTAATAAAGAGTTATCGATATTATTTCAATAACTGTTATTGATTGTGTTATATTCGTTTTTTCTTAATAACCCTAAATCCAATAAACTAACATCATAGGCTGTCTTATGAGTCTTAAACTGTATGTGGAGACAAACAGAGATCAATGGTTAAGATACAACCTAAAGGGTCTATAGTATAGGATAAGGCTGGGTACCTTATCCTAGTGACACTATGGATACGACCCACTTTGTATTTGATATAACCGGAATGATCCAACGTGTGCATGTAGGTGACATGCGAGTGAAGGTATCCTATACAATGAGTTTTCACAAGACTGGATCACAAAATAGTAACCACTAGATGTAACACCGTTGACTAGTTAAGTTTCTACTTCAATAGGATGACTTAGGCAACTTAGTCTTAATATTGAGTGTATTATGAACTTCTATTCACAAGGGATTGTCCTTTGATTTGCATGGATGAGAATGGCCAGTTCGCCGATTCAATATGTCTACCATTTTGTGGACAAGATCGAGTGGGGAGCTGGGAACATAATAATACTGGATTTTGCTCCTTCCCGACTTTAGGATAAATAGATGAGTGTTCCCTTAAGTGATGTCTTCGGAACTTAAACAAAGGGTCTTACCCTCTCATTGGCCCGAGAGGCGTTCTATTTAACGGTTGTACTATAAACAGGTTGTTCATTATAGGAGCATAGATACTTAAGGAGGTAACCCAAGGGTAAAATGGTAATTTGACCTATTGGCATGCGAACACTTGTGAAAGACTTACTATTATTGGTCTATATTTGTAAACACAAAAATATATCTACAGTAAGAAGAGTGCAGTTGTGGGTCTTTAGTGGAGTGTACCATAGTTAACAAATATTGATTAATTTGGATAATGAGTTTAGCCAGATAATCTCATATTATTGGAGCTTCTCATCTTTAGGTCCATGAGGTCCCCTTCCTACCTCGTAAAGGAAATTAAGTATCTATGTTTTGTATAGAGTTTGAAATATCCAAATTCACTTAGGGAAAGAATATAACGTATAATGATACATTATAATATAAAGTTTATATTTTAATTAAACTTTATAATATAAATTTTATTTTGGATATGATTCAAAATTAATTTTTGAAATAATTAAATATTTGAAAGAGTTCAAATATTAATATAAATGAATTAGATTCATATTAAAACTATAGGTTAAAATTTAATGTGTATCTGATGCACATTAAAACTATAGATTATGAGAGAAATACATTTGAATATAATTCAAGTGTAGGCTAAATTAAATATTTGATCTTTAATTTTGTAATTAATTAATTATTAATTAAATTAAATTAAATTTGATTTAGTTAAATTAATTGAATTAGAATTATAGGTTATGTGAGAGATATTTTATTTAAATATGATTTAAATGAAATAATTAATTAAATAAGATTTAATTAAATATTAATTTAATTAATTAATTAAATCAATTTATTTAATTTAAATTAAGAGTTAACTCCACGTAGGGAGTAGAAACGTAGGATGACTCCCACGTTTCACTCTCTCTCTCCTATGATAAAATACCGGCAAATCGTATTATATAGGTGCATGTGTTTTTTTAAATAAAAAAACACAGAAGAGTTCTGTAATTCTTGTTATCTCAATTTCTCATACTTCTTCCCAAATATATTGATTCCTACAAACCACAAACCTCAAGAATTCTCAGAAGATAGGGAGGTAACTTTTTGGTAGTGTTCGTGGAATTCCAAAGCATTGGAGAATTGGTTTTTTGATTTTACAAAAGTAAATTCCTTTCTCTGTAGTTTTAATTTAAAGCATACTTAACCTAGGATCTGATTTTATAGTAGGTTGAATTTTGTTTTTGGTCTCTGTAATTTGCGTTAGGGCTTTCAACCCTACATTGGGTTCATCCCTATGTGAACCAAATCGTGATATAATAGGAGATCAAAGAGTGACATAATAGAGTTGTTTAGACTTTTTCGAGGTCATCCTTATGTGAACCAAACCATGATATAATAGGGGATCAAGAAGTGACATAGTAGGGTTCCTTAGAACTTTCCAGGGTCATCGTATTGGTGCAGCTTTGCTTCATCTCCAAAATATTGATGCGGCTTCACTTCTCCATCTCTAAAATATTAGTGTAGCTTTGCTTCTTCAATAGAGCTTGGTTCACTTCTCCATTTTTATTCAAGTTTGACATATTCCATTTTCAAGTTTAATTTTAAATAATAGTAAAGTTAGGGCACGATTGTTCAGCTCCTATAAAGAAAAAGAAAAAAATGCAAAAAGAAAAAAAAAGAAGAAAAAAAGAAAAAAAAAGAAAAAAAAAGAAAAAAACCAAAAAAGGAAAAAATGTGAGGGAAAAAAAAAGAAGAAATAACAAAAAAAAGAAAAAAAAAAGAAAGAAGAAGAAGGAAGAAGAAAAAGAAAAAAGAGGGGAAAAAAAGAGAAGGAAGAAAGGAAAGAGGAGAATAGAATAAGAGTGGAAGATGAGAATGAGAAAGATATATGTGGTGAGCCATATTTATAGAGGTTAGGATGAATTCAAAATCTGAACTTAATTTGGATTTCATACTAAAATCTTATCTCTTTAAAAGATTTTGCTAAGATTTGAATCAAAATATCTTATTGTTTAAATTTGAATTTAAGATTCTTGGTAAGTTTGAATGGATTAGTCTTTAAATCAAATGATATCAAAATCCATTTACATCAATTTTAAATTTTGGTATATTCCAAATTTTATCTCAAATTTATATCAAATTAAAATTTGGTCATATTCTAAATTCTATCCAAAATTCAAATCACACAAGCTTTTATCCTCTAGTCAAATTAAATTGAGCATAAAATCTCAAATTCATGTGACAATTCAAATTTGGGCATATTCCAATTTTTATCTCAAATTCATCTCAAACTAAAATTTAGCCATATTCCAAATTTTGTGCCAAGTTTAAATTCTTAATCTTTTATCTCCAAAACAAATTAAAATTTGGCCTTATTCCAAATTTATCTCAAATTCAAATCAAGTTTAGCTTTTATCCTCAATCCAAATCAAATTGAGGGTCAAATCTCAAATTTATATCAATTAAAATTCGTCCATATTCCAAATTTTATCATAAATTCTTCTCAAACTTACATACTAAATTCATAATTTGACTGACACATCAAATAGAGTCAAACTCAAGAGAAAATGACTAGTATTTACATTCCAACTTGATCTTTTTGAGATTCATCCACCCATACATATGTATAAATCTCAAAAAGGGGACATTTGTTGAATGAGAAATTTTGCAACAATCACAAATTGTCACGTCATTTCCCAAATTAATGAAAAAACTATAAATCATCAAAGTTGGGACCAATTAATTGACATGTGTCCCAAATTGAAATGGAAAACATAAAATTGACAAATTCCAATGATGCCACTTGTTTTCATTGGATTGATTAAAATTAATTTAGTCCAATTTGATATTATAATTTGGGCCAAAGTCCACTGAGCCCAAAAATAGGCTTAATTTGGCCCAAATACCAAATTAGGCCAAAATCTAATTAATTGGGCCCAAGAACCAAGTCCATGGACCAACCAAGCCCAAGTCCATAAAACCTACTAGAGAACTCTATAAATAGAGGAGTTTCTCTTTATTGGTAGGGATAAAAAATTTTACACTTTAGAGAACTTAGAGAGAATTCTCCTAACATTCCAAAGATTCCCTAATTCCTGAAGTTGACCACACTTGAAGACTGAGTCTTTTGAAGATGAAGATACAAACATTCTTTCAAGACTTCAACTCCAAGAACATCACGCATTCCACTTCCTCAAATCAAGTGTAAGCATTCAATTGAGAGAGAATCACATAAAGTACTAGAGATTGAACCACATCTGTATCAAATCAACATCAACATCAATACAAAGGCCAAATTCCACAAAACAAGTTTATCCAGAAACCTCATGCGAACAATTTCATTTTCCTTTTAAAGCATTCCTTAGATTCAAGTTCTAAAAGCTATAATGCAACCTGCACTACAAGAAAAGTGAGTTTCCATGACACAAGTGTCAAACCAAAGTAGGAAGAGAAAGAAGAAATGTCATAAATGCAAAAAAACGTGTTTTTGGCAGAAAAAACGAAGATTTCCTAGTTTATGGAAATTTATGATAGTTTTTAAGTTTCAAATTTTAAATGTAATTAAATATGTAAATTAATTTATAATTAATTTTTTATTTGAGAAAAGAAATGTGGACGAGGTTTTCACGAATAATAGAAGTGATTTTTTGTTCTCTTTCCTTTTCTCTTTGCTAAAAAACCCTAGCCCATCTATTTCTTTCTCTCAAAGAAATTGTGAAATCCACCTCTTCTTCCTCTTCTTCTTTTCTCCATTCTCTTTGCATTTCTCCAAACTACAGTCTCCTTTTGTCCATTCTAGTCAGCCACCGAGCAAGCCCATTCTTGTTGGAAAAAAAAAATGATAGGCTAACTCGTCACTCAAATTACGAATGTTAAACGAAAAGTATTGACAAGCATTGTAACAATAAAATACTAACACAAAAAAAAAAGGTAAATGAACATAGGAGTTGATAATCCAATTTGGCGATAAACCACCTACTTTTTTGGGGAAATGTGCCTATGAAGGACAATCTATTAATATTAAAAGGTTAAACAATTACAATGTAGTACTTATATAATACACCGACTACTATAGTGACTCAGTAGAGCCCAATTCACAAGTCACCTAGGTTTCCTGTAAATGTGAGTCTTCCTCTTAATTGTACTTAAGCTCCCCTTAAGTGTGATAATATTAGTGTTGAACATTTTAGCTTCCAACAACGTGTGAGACTCCTCTCAGCTTGATTATCTTCATTGTAACTCAGTAAAATCCCTTCACATGAGAACTTAGGTCCCCCCCTAAGTCTTGATTACTCCCTTCTCGATAAATAACACATTAGGCTCTCCTTAAACTTTGTAAAATTCTTCTCGATGAATGAAATCTTAGGCTCCCCCTAAGACCAAGAATCCCTTCTCTTCAATTGCACCTTAGGTTCCCCCTAAGACAAAATAATCTTCACATTTTTGAACGATTCACAAATGATGTTGCACAACGGAAAATAGTGAGCAAAGATTAAGAACACTTTGTTGAATAAAATGACCACCAAGAACAAATACCCTCTTCACAATAAACAAATGTGGCCACCATAAATTAGGGGGGGAAATCTTCTCTTAAAATCGTGACCAAATAAGGAAAGAATTTCTAAAAAAATATTTTCCTTTTTGTCAAAACATAATCCACAATAGATAAGAAAAATATCGATCAAAATAAGGAGATTTCCCATATTAGGAAATAAAAATATTCTGCATATAAATTCTAGATTAGGAAAGAAAAATATTCTTCAAGAAAGAGTAATGTCTGAGGCAAATGTTGAGATTTCATCCGTGACAACTGCAAAACCACTAGAAATTGTCTTTAAAAAAAATGTAGATACAATCAACAAATATCCAAAAATCTCCCCCTTTGGCTAATATTATTTTAAGGTAGAATCATATTAACAGAAAGAGATGTAATTAAATAAAAGTAGTATTAATAGAAACAAAATAAAGTATCAATAGATTAACAAAAACATCAACACAAAGAAGAAAAAAGTATTTTACCAACATCTTGCAACCACAAGCAGCAAAATAACAGTTTTTCTCCCCCTTTTTGTTTAAAAAAAAATTAGTCCTATCATTGAAAAGAAGATATCGAACCAAACTTAGCCAATGTGACACACATCATTTGTAACATCTAATCCACACTTGCTTTGCGCTTCTGAAGTCTCAGAAGCTGGATATCAATATCTTTGGATTCATTTGATAGAAGATGCAAAACATAGTTGCCAAATAGAGATTCAATCAAAGCCTAATTGAGGGCATCAACATTGGATGCAGAAGGAGCAGCAAGGTCAGTGCATGAAGTTTTGCAATTGTTTGGTATTGATCGATATAGGAGCAGGAGTAGGATCAAAAGGTTCTTCAGCTATAATCATGTTTGGTTTCTGCGCAATCAAATTCCATAAATTAATCGAGGATAGCAGATAGGCAATTTCAAAGCTTGAGATCCAATGTGACGTTTGATCTGATTAAGTTCAAAATTTCCATAATTGAATGGAACTCTAGTCCTAGGTGAGTGAAACATAAAGACCCAATTTATGTGAGAAAGGACACCAGCTGAAGATTCCAATCTTATATAAGACAACATATTTGGTACTCAATATGGCAATTAGCAATTGCCCTTCCTCGGCCAAAAAGACGTCGCCCCACTTGTCAATTCAAACACTAATTCCCTCACAAATGGACACTATTCAGATACATCAACAGGAATTGGTTGGTTGAAGTATTTATTAATGAGATTAGTAGAGAAGATAAATGGATGCCTTCGAACATGAGCTTTCTGAAAGTCAAGACTACTGGGATTGTCAAACTCTAGAGACAGGTTGACAATAAGTTGTTGCACAATTTGAGGGTAAAATGGTCCAACGTTTAGCATAGTCCTATCAAGTTGAGCTTTGAGAATAAGATTCACAAGAACAAAGTAGTCTTGAGTTCTATCAAATAGTTCCTTTTTATCAATAATTTTCTTTTAACCATGAATTTCCACGTACTAGTCTCTGCCTCAATATGAAAAGAGATGCCATCTAATTGAACATATGACACATTTGATGTAGTAGGTTTTTGGTCGAAGCAAATTTCGTCGCCCAAATTTGGACCAAATAATTTAACTGTATCAATCAAAACAAACTGCAAGTCTTAGTGACAAGACTGGGTCGAATGTAAAAAGCACTAGAAATTATTTATCAAAGTGCTTTTAGTCCATGGTAACCAAAAGGGAGAAGGAGGTTGAAGATTGTTTTGGTTGCGAGAAATTAAAATTCATAAAATAAGATAAAATGAGGAAATTCAGTATGAGAATACCTAGTTTGGGTTTTAATGGAATTCACATATTTGATGCATTCGATCACATAGTTCTCACTCCTAGAGTCATGCAATTAATTTTACCTAATCGAATTAAATGGAACAACTAGTCAATTCGACCTAATCAATTAATTAGTCAAATTTAAATTGATGAACAACATGTAAATTTAAATTGATCTAATTGAATTAAGAACTAGGGCAAAGTTAGGTTGAACATCCAATAGATCAACCTTAATTAAACATTCGGTTGATTTGATCATTAGTTGGTTAGAACAATGCTCATCTAGGTAATTTGCAAGCTACCCCTAACCTAATATTTCTAATTGATCAACAAAAGATTACATGTTATACATTCAATGCCAATCAAAAATGATAATTAAAGAATTCCCAAACGTCGAATGAAATAATCATAAACATAAGTCAAACAGAATCAAAATCGAAAGTTACAAATCTCTAGTTCGAAATCTCATGAATACATCAAATAGGCAAAAATCCTAACAAACCTAAGCTAGAACAAATACCTTGGCCCATAATAGTCATGGAAAATTCCAAAGTAATGTCTTGATACATTCTTAAACTAAAATAGAAGAAAAGTGGAGAGAAATTGAAGTAGTAGACGGTTGGAATCGTCAGAAATCAAGAATCGCCTGAGCTAGGTGGCTGAACAACAATTTTTAGTTGTAGCCGCAACATTGCAAAACTAGACAAAGCGTTGTAATGCTCTCATCGAAGTGCCACACGTCTGGAGTTTGCAGTGTCATAATATAGCCTACATTTTCAGCTACTACCTTTGAGCATAAGGGAAGCGTCACGACGATGCCCTGCATTCGCGTGCTCTGCCTTCTACTGTAGCGATAGGGTTGCGACACTGTGACACTAGGGCATTTTGGTCATTTTTTCTCCTTTGAAGCCCAAATGCTCAAATTACCTCCAATTTTCTTCAAATTAACCTTGTTTAACTCCAAATACTCAATTCTACCTCTTGAGTGCTCAATATCTACAAAATAACAAAATAAACACATAAAATCATAGGACAATCCCAAATTAAATGAAACCAAATAGCATATTTTCAGTGCTATCAGTTTTGAAGAAACATGTTTCTTCCTTTTGGACTTAATTGAAGCTTGAGGAACTCAAACTGGAACAAAGTTACCATCATCAGAAGAACCTTTCAAATCCCAGTCTTCTGGAGAAGCAGAATTATCCTCAGAGTCAAAGTGATCAGACTTAGACTTTGATGTTTCAAAAGATGCATTGTCAACACTTGTAACATTCACATCTTTCTTGGAAGCCATCTTAGATAAAGAAATATCATCATTAGAATCAGACTCCTTTACATCATGATCACCAGAATCAACCATATCATGATCAAATACACTATCCTTACTAACAGCAGCATACTTTCTTTCATCAACAGAGACATGATCCCTGAGATCAACAACCTCTACATGTTCTATTTCAAGGGGAATGAATGTTTTAGGCATAACACCAACATTTTCAGACACAATTTCAGGAATATTAATTTCAGTAGAATTATTCATTGGTACCCAATAAGACACAAAATATTAACATTCACGTTGTTCTCAGTTTCAGATGGCTGACTTTTAGAAGTAACATTTTCAGTAATCAAGGGACGCTTCTGGTTCTGTCGGTGCTTGAAACAATTTAGTCTTTAACAACCTCATCTAAACCTTTCTCATGACACTGTTTTTCAGACCTAGAAGAATCATGCACATTCGACTAAACAACATTTTCAACAGTAGTAGACTTAGACATAACCATACTGACCATATTTTTAGAAACCCTAACTGAACTGAGATCACCCGTATTCATAACAATTTCCCAAGGAGATTGATTAATGGCCAAAAATCTTGCATAGATTTTTATGAACCACTAGATGTGGTTTGGGCATTTTCTAGATGAATTTCTCTACTTCGATCGATAAGATTAGTGATGGTCAAATTAGAAGAACTGTTTTTTTTTTTACTCTTTTAAAAGGCATTATACTAACGCCTGATCGTCTTCTTTTTGCAATAGGAGGAGGAAACTCAACACCTTTATTTGGTTTAGGAAGACAACAAACCCTTATACCATACTTATGATGGAATACACAAGCATGCAACGGAAGCAAACAAAATCAATAAGCACTCTAATTAAATTAAATTTGAGTTCCAAAGCATGCATATTCAAAAGGGTTTCAAGTTACATATCTTTTGTGATGAAATCTTCAAATCCAAGTTACTTTTCGCTCTAATTCAGCTCCAAATCGGTCTGTGAACTACCAAGAGATCTTCTCTATTATTCTTGGCTTTGAATTTGAGTGGTGAAATTCAGATTTGAGCGAATTTGGTCAATATTTTTGTGAGTTTGAAGAGAGAAGAAGATGAAGCTTTCACATGAACAATTTTCTGCAACTTCAGCTTCAATTTTTTCTAATGTCTTCTTCAATTCAGAAGAGTTTTAATTACCCTTAACATGCAATCACTAACTCCAACAAAGAAGCCAATAGTTACTTTAAAATTGTTGTGGAATTATGTGATTAAACATGAAGATTACAACTCATGTTAGAGAAAAGTGGAAATAACCCACTTTCTCCTATTTTTCCATTTTTCAAAATTAATTTCCATAATTAATTCTAAAATTAATAAAATTTAATTTGATTAATTCATAATTAATTAAATTTAATTTGATTAATTCATAATTAATCAAATGTTTTATTTTAATTTTCAATTTCTCAAATTGAAATTTAAAATTGGAAATTAATTTGATTTTTAATTAATTAAACATATTTAATAAATTAATCAATTTAATATCAAATATCAAATTAATCACATACTAAATTTTAAACATGAATAATTCATGTAATTAATATTTAAATCAATAATTTGATTAAACAAACCCTAATTTGATTTTGAACTAATTCAAACTTAAAAACCCTAATTTTAATTTGAACATATTCAAATTGAAATTTAGTTTGAACAATGCAAACTGAAATCATACCAGATTCACTCAATTTAATAATTTAAGGTGTTTATGTTTTACGAGCTAATAGAGGGACCTTATAGACCTACAGATCATGATCTCCAACGATTATGATTAATTGGTTAAACTCTTTAGACTGAATTAATCAATATTCGTTAACTATCGAATCACACCACTATAGCTTGATAGTTGCACTCTCCTTACTATAGATATATTCATGTCCACATGATTTAATCATAACCAGTAAGTCGACCCTTCACAAGTCGTTCGTAATAACGATTAGGTCAATCTACTGTTTTACCCCCAATATTACGTCTTGTTCCTTAAGTTTCAACTGATCCTCTAATGAGCAATTGGTTTATGATCCAATCACTAAACTAGATCCTTTTCGGGCCAGTGAGATGGTGGGGTCCCTTGTTTAAGACCTGGATTCAGTACTTAAAAGAACAACCTTTCTCCTATCCCTAAATCGGGTAGGCGTGAATTCCGTCTTATACCCTATGTCCCCAGCTATCTACCTAGTCTTGCCCCTGTAATGGGAGGCTCATTGAGCCGGCACTGTTGTGCTAACCCTTACTCATGCCAATCTAAGGATAATCCTAAATGAACAGGAGTTCATAGTTAGCTCAATATTAAGGTCGAGTTACCTAGGTCATCTAAGTGAAATAGTCAGTCTTAAACAGTAAACAACGTTAAAAAGTAAGAGTGACTTATTTCTTGGTCCGAACTTATGCAAACTCATTACATAGGATACCCTCACTCCTCATGTCAATACATGAACGAATCTGGATCACTTCATTTGTAGTATCTTTACAGTAATTTGTAACAACTATAGAGTAGGCCACATCCAATAGTGTTACCAGAATAAGGTAGTCAACCCTAATCATATACTATAGACCATTTTGGCTATTTACTCGAATTTGATCCATCTCTATGTCTCTACATAAAGTTCAAGTATTCATGTAATTGCCATGGATCTTAGTTTGTTGGATTTAGACTTTAAGTATGCAATTTATAGAATCAATAATAAGTTTATTGACTATAGAATATGTTTAACTTTACAAACTGCGAGGTTTAGAACATAAAACCCAACAACTTATTTGTTGAACAAGGTGGAACATTCTTCTTGACTAGCGGCTTTCATCGAACTTTTTCCTTATATCAAACCATTTTGTCTTCAAATGTATGAGTACCTTGATGAGTACTCACTATCATAGTGGGCTTTAAGCAACAAATAAGGATGAAGATGAACAGTTGTTGAAAGAAAATATCCCTGATTGAACTTGAAAGTTTGAAATGAAATAAATGACACCACAACAAATTCAAGTTTGAATTTGAAATTAAACAAAATTTACAGATGTCAACCTCCATAATTAATTAAACACAATAATCAAATGGGCTTAACACTTCTATGGACCCATAGGATTTTGAAAAAGGCTCAGTAGTCTAATTGCTATGATTGAACAACACATAAGCCCAAAGCAGCTCTTAGGGCTTTAAAACGAGCAACATCTAACACCTTTGTAACACTGTCTGCAATTTGATTTTTGGTGCTGATATGTTCCAAAATAATATATTTTTTCTCCACTAAGTCGCGAATAAAATTATGTCTTACGACAATGTGTTTAGTGCGACTGTGCTAAATAAGATTTTTAGATATATTGAGTGCACTCATGTCGTTATAGTAAAGAGTTATGACATCTTGTAAGACATCATACTCTTGTAATATCTATTTCATCTATATTAGTTGAGTGCAACTACTCCCCACAACATTGTATTTAGCTTTGGTTATTGACAAAGAAAAATAGTTTTGTTTCTTGCTAAACCATGAAATAAAGTTGTTGTCTAGAAAGAAGCAACCTCTAGATGTACTTTTCTTGTCTTTAGAGCTTCCAACCCAATCTTCATCACAGTACCCAACCAAGGAGCTACTTGTATCAAAAGTGTATAATAAACCATAATCACTCGTGCCATTGATATATTTGATTATTCTTTTTGCACTAAGCAAGTGACTGTCTTGGGCAGGATTGATATCTAGCACAAACACCAACAATAAATACAATGACAGGTCTGTTGGCTATTAAATAGAACAAACATCCAATGATACATCTATACAAACTCTCATTAACTTGAGTTTCATCCGAGTCTTTTGACATTTTAGCATAAGTGGAAGCAAGGGTTCTTTTAACACTAGCCTTCTCAAGGCCAAACTTTTTCAAAATGTTCTTGACATATTTACTTTGAGAGATAAAAATTGCCTCATTCAGTTGTTTAATCTAAAACCCCAGAAAATAGGACAGTTTTCCTACCATGCTCATTTCGAATTCCTTCTGCATTTTTTTCATGAAGTGTTCAACCATCTCTTGTGACATCCCTCCAAACACAATGTCATCAACATAAATTTGGACAATCAAAATCTTCTCTTGAGATTTTTTCACAAACAAGGTCTTATCAATGCCTTCTCTATTGTAACCATTGTTTACAATAAATTGAGTCAATTGTCCATACTAGGCTCTAGGTACCTATTTGAGTCCATAAAAAGCCTTGTTGAAACGTAAACATAATCAGGATGTGAAGGATCCAAAAATCGTTTAGGCTATTCAACATACACTTCCTTATTCAGATATCCAATCAGAAATGCACTCTTTACATCCATTTGATATAGTTTGAATTTTAAGAGGCAAGATATTCCAAGCAACAATCTGATAATCTTTAGACGAGCAACTGGGAAAAGGTTTAATCAAAATCCACACATTTTATTTGAGTATACCCCTGAGTAACTAATCTGACTTTAATTCTAGTAACGTTGCCATTCTCATTAGTCTTGTTCTTGAATATCTACTTTGTGCCAATCACATTAATAGACTTTGGTCGAGGGACAAGAGTCCAAACATTATTTCTCACAAAATGTCCAAGCTTTTCTTGCATGACACTAACCCAACATTCATCCTCACAAACTTTTTTAGCGTTCTTTGATTCAACAGGGGAGATGAAGCATATATTATTGATCATCGCTCTTTATTTTTCTTTTTGGTAGTCACCCTTTCTTCAAGATTACCAATGACGTTGCTAGAGGGATGATTCTTACAAACTTTGCTGGATGGGTGTCATTTGTTACTAGTTTTAGCCTGTTTAGAAATTGATTGGTTATTCTCTATAAGTGTTTCAGAATTCATGTTAGATGACATATCACAAGTGATGTTAAGGACATCTATATTGACAAGTGGAAATGTGCTGGAATCTTCTTCCATGGTAGTGGAGCTTAATGGATCTGTAATATCATCAATCATAATATTAATAAACTCCATTACACAACAAGTTCGTTTATTGTAGACATGGTAACCTTGACTATTTGTCGAATATCTAAGAAATATGACTTCATCCGATTTAGAATGCCATTTCCATCTAGCTTCTATATCAACTAGGATGTAATAAGTGCTGCCAAAAATACAGAAGTTTTTCGCATTCAGTTTTCTCTCTCTCCATATTTCATAAATTGTGCTTGAGGTATTGGGATGTAGAACAACTCTGTTGAGAATATGATATGTTGTATTTAAAGGTTCTACCCAAAAATGAAATGGCAGATGCTTGGCATGTAATGTCCCTCGAGCCATCTCCTGAAGCATTTGATTTTTCCTTTCCACAACTCTATTTTACTAGGAGCGTTAGGAGCTAAGAATTAATGGTGAATCTTAGCTGAATTACAAAACTCAGTCAAATGAGAGTTTTCAAACTCCCTACTATGATCATTCCTGATTCGTATCACATTCAAATATTTCTTCTGTTGAAATTGGAGACAAATAACTTAAAAAGTAGCAAATGCATCTTATTTTTTTATGAAGAAAATGTATCTAGGTGTATCTGGAGAAATCGTCAACAACAACTAAAACATACTGTTTACCTCTCAGACTTTCTGATTTCATATGACCCATAAGATCTTGATGAAGAAGTTCCAGGATACGTATTGAAACAAAGTGAGATATCTGTTAATGTCGAGTATGAGTTTATTTACCTAATTGACAATCACTAAAAATCATTCCAATAAAAGAGGGTAAAGATGGAAGTCCAGATATAACATTTTTGGCTAGTGCCTTTTGAATAATTTTCATGCTCACATGGCCTAGGCATTTATGCCATAGGCTAGCTTCATTTTGATGAGAGAGATAGAAAGCCTGCGAAGCATTCTCTGGATTCCATATGTAACAATTATTAGATGAATGCATATCTATCGCAACAAGAGCTTTAACATCGTCTATGGCAACACAATTGTCTTTGGTAAAACTTACGTTCAGAACTTGATCACATAGTTGGTTGATGCTAATAAGATTAGCAGTGAGCCTTTCAACCAACATAACATCATTTAAGGATAGAAGACATGGATAAATAAGTTTTCCTTTCCCAATGATCTTTCCAGAGGCACAATGTCCAAATATGACCTTTCTAGAGTTGACAAATTTGAGATTAGACAAATAGCTCTTTTCACTAGTCAAGTGTCGAGAGCTTCCACTATCAAAGTACCATCCTCCTTTAGTAGAAGATCTGAAGAACATCAATACAACATTGCGCCTATTCCAAATTTTCTTCATTCTCCAAACCTGTTTTACTTTTGATTCTCTTTGAAAGTTGTTTCAGGAAAGTGAGGTGCCTTTCTAAAGTTTGTGGATATGTGAAGAGGACTTAGCAATTGATACCAAAATGGTCGTTTATGACCCACTCTTGCACAATAGTGACAAATCCATCTTGGTCTGTAAATTTGGTTGGCTTTCCTTGTTGGATAGCTAAAGAATGTACTTGTAAAACGATAAGACTCTGGATTTTGTGCTCTAACAAACTCAATCTTTTACTTCCATTTGAACTGAGACTATTTAGTATGCTGATTTTCATCTTTAGAAAAGCTAAGCCCATAGTTATCATCAGCTGTCTTTCTTTTTGTCAAAATTTTCTCCAGAAACTCAGTACCAGTGTTCAACATTCTGACATTTTTGCACACTGAGTCCTTCTCTACTTTAACTTGAGAAAATTCACGCTTCAAATCTGCAATAGTAGATATAAGCCTGCGATTGTCAGGCATCAAAGTCTCAAGGCTTTCTTTTTGCACATCAAAGACTTTCTGATCGTCTTGTTATTCGATAAAAAATCTTGATAAAAAGGATTTGTAGACCCATGGTTGGTGGTGTCGTGAATATTTTTTACATACACGTCATACTTAGAAATCTCACATGACGATGTTTCAGATGAGATACTATTAACAAGTGCTTTGATATCTTTCTTTGAGCCACTGTTGTTTTCAGACTCATCATTAGGCAGAGTTATAACATAGCTTTTACCTTGCTTCTTTGAAAATTAGGACATTCTGCTTGAAAGTGTCCATAATTATCACATTCTCTATAGTGGAAGGGCTTTTCTTTCTGAAGATTTAAAGCACCTGACTTGTCAACTTTCTTCTTACTACTCTGAATTCTGAATTGTTTTCGGAGAAGAGAACCACTATACTTGTTATTTTGAGAAATACCAGACCTCTTTCCAAGTGGTTTGAAAACACGAGTGAACTGTTATGAAAACATTGAAATAGATTTAGTAGGGGAATCCTTGAAGGACTGTGAGGTTCGATGCGAAAGCGGGGATCGGTCCCAAATTTAGGCTTTCACAAAATAAGAAATTGTAGAGAAGAACATTATGCATTCTAAACCGAAAAAGTATTTATATCATGCTTTAACTTCATAATAGATAAGGAATTAGGGTTTGGAAACTAACCTTTGAAGACCAAAATCTTCACGAATCCTCTCCAAAGACACGATCTCTCCTTTTGAATCACGATCTCAACAAAACTAATAGTACCAAGAAATTCAATGGGCACCACCACAAGATTACTAAGATATTGTTCTTTGACTTTGAGAAATTATAGAAATTGTGGACTCTGTATCAATTTTTTGAGAGATAGAGAGTGATTTTGGGAGAAAAAAAGAAGCTTCACTCAATTCTTTTTTGGAGTAGTTTGATTAATTACATACATCAACATTTTGTATCTTTTGGCAGGGAAGAAGATGAATCTTATCAACAACCACCCACATCCCACAAATTTTTTGAGAGAAAATAGGGAAAGAAAGTTATTTTAATAATTCCCTCCCTTAATTTAAATTCAAATTTAAAGATATTTTAATTTAAATAATAATAATATAATAAATAATTTATTATATATTATATAACTATATGTTTTATCAAATATAACACATAACCTATAATTTATATTGTATCAAATACAATGTAATCTATAGTTTGTAATTCTCTCAATAATTTATGGTATTTAATATAAATAAAATTCATACTAAATTTAATTATATGAATCTAATCTATATAACTAATAATTGAATCAAATTCAAATATTTATTTCCTCTGAAAATAAACTTTATATTATAATGTATCAAACATATTATATTAATTATATCATATATAATTAATTCACTCAATTAATTTGAACAGTTCAAATTAATCCAAAATTAATTTGATTCTTAATAATTCCAGTTGAGCTACCGAGGAGACCTTATGAACTTATAGATTGAAGCTCTGATGATACTTGAATAATTAATTAAACTTCTTCAATTAAATTACCCAACTTCCATTAACTATCAGTCACTCCACTAAAGACCGACAGCTGCATTCTTCACACTACAAATTTATTTATGTGTCCATTGGATATAACCAATCAACGACGCGATGACCCTTCATAAATTGCTTGTAAGTACAATTGGGCCAAAATTACCTTTTTTCCTTTGTAGTTACATCTAACTCCTTAAGTATCACTGATCCCTCTAATGAACAATAAGTCATAGTCCAACTATGACCAAACCCCTCTTGGGCCAAGAGAGGGTGTGGCACCACATTATTCAAGCCTTAGAATCAACCCTTAAGGGAGCAATTTATCTACTTACCCAGAAATTAGGGAGTGAGCGAATTCCGTCTTATGTAGTTGTGTTCCCAGATTCCTAATCAGGCGAATCCCCAAAATGGTAGGCATATTGAGTCGGTGAACTGGACACTCTCACCCATGCAAATCAAAAAACCGCCTTCATAGACAAGAATTCACAACTCATTCAGGATTCAGGTTATGTCACCTATGGTCATCCTGATGAAATGTAACTTTTTATTATTAACGGTGTTATACAATGAGACTATTCATTTTGTGGTTTGGTCTTATACAAACTCTTTTGTATAGAATAACCCCCGCTCACATGTCTCTACATGAATGATCAGTATCAGATCATTTGTAGAACTTTACAACAATTGCAATATCTACAAAGCGGGTCATATTTGTAATGTCACCAGGATATGGTACTTAGTCTTATCCATCTACTATAGACCATTCAGGTTATCACTTAAACACAATACACCTGTATGTCTCTGTTAGAACTCATGCCCTAAACTCTCGTTGGGTTCTATAGTTTGTAAACACAGTTTTGAATAAACGCTTGTGGTGTAATATATGATATTTTCTTCACTTTTTTCTATGGAACATTGGATGTTTTAATTGCTTAAGCACAAACCAATAAACTAAGATCCTTGGTTTTCGTTGTAACTTAAGCATGTATGTGGAGACATACAGGTGGATCATGTCTTAAGTGATAACCAAAATGGTCTGTAGTATATGGATATAGGAGAGAACCCTTATCTTGGTAACGCTACAGATGCGACCCATTTTGCAGAATAGTTACAAGTGTTGTGACTTGCTACAAATGGTCTGATCCTGATAATTTATGTGGAGATATACGAGCGGTGGCGTCCTATACAAAGGAGTTTTTATAAGATCGAACCACGAAATGTTATAGTCCCGTTATATAACACCGTTCATGACAGAGACTTCACTTCACTAGGATGACCATAGGTAACATGACCTCAATCTTGAGTGAGTTGGAAACTCCTGCCTTTGAATATGGTCCTTTGATTTGCATGAGTGCCAGTGGCCAGATCGCCAACTTAAACCTACCACTTTGGGGATTCGTCTGATTTGGGAGCTGGGAACTTAGTTACACAAGATGGAATTCACTCCTTCCCCGAAGCAGGGGTAAGTAGATAAATTGCTCCCTTAAGGGCTGATTCCAGGATTTGAACAATGTGGTACCACACACCTTCTCATGGTTCGAGAGGTGTCCATACATAGTAGAACTATGTTGTATTGTTCATTAGAGAAATCAGTGGTACTTAAGGAGTTAGATGTAACTATAAGGGCAAAACGGTAAATTGGCCCAGTTATAATTACAAGCATCTGTGAAGGATTATCGTACTATTGACTCGTTATATCCGATGGATACAGAAATATATCTGTGGTGAGAAGAGTGCAGTTGTCGGATTTAATAGAATGCCTGACAGTTAACGGATGGTGGATCTCGTGGTTTAGTCAGCTATTCACGTACCGTTGGAGCTTCGAATCATAGGTCCATAAGGTTCCCTTAGTAGCTCAATGGATTCAAGTTGAGAATAAGTTTTTGGGTCAGTTTGAAGTGTTCAAATTGACAAGAGCAAGTTCGATTATATATGATATAATTGAATTGGTCAATTATATATGATATAGTTGACATGATGTATGTGATACATTAATTGGAGAAAAATGATATAAATATGATTTATATCTAGTGGAGGAGAAAAGAACTATGGTTCATATGTTCCATTTGATGTGATATTAAACCATAGGTTATAAATATAATATGATTATATTTATTTTTTAATTTAAACAATTATGGGATAATTGTAGCGGCTTTTTCTCCGTAACCGAATGAGTTAGTGGGAGGTTGCATTCAATTTTCGTAACTGAAAGATAAAATGAAAATTGTTTTCATTTTGAAAAAGATCAGACATACGCCCACAGATTATGTATAATGCCTATCGCATAGCAAACCGAGAGCATACACGACAGCTCAACATTTACTAAACGATCGTGTACACGCGCTCCTTTCCTAAATGATCACATAGAATTTACTAAACAATCGTCTAGTTGTTTTCTAAGCGATCACGCGCCCGAGCATTTTACTAAACAATCGTCTATACGATCAAACCTTTTTAATACATGATTGTGTACCTTTACCTAAACGATCAAGCATTCGTTTACCTAAACGATCAAGCATCCGTCTATACGATAGACACCCGATATCTCCCACTTTCTTGGTCGTGGTAAACGATTGTTCCTGCCTTTTTCCCTCTGCCAAATCCAATAGAGCTCACACCTCCTGGATTCTCACTCTGAGAATACCGAGAATTCCAAGTGATGGTGTCTTCCTTGCTGCCTTGTTCGTGAGGAGTTTGTTCTTAGGTAGACGACAACGCGATTTGGTGGACGATAGCTTGGATGATCTCAACGAGAGCGAGATTGGCTTCCTTTGATGAGAACGAGATTGGAGGCGAAGAATGGTTCTTCAACTGGTATGTATCTTGTTCTCTTTGTTGTTAAAGTTCAAAGCATGCCTGTAATTTGTTGTTAATGCATAACTTGTATGTTTGATTGTGAATGCGGTAATTCTATCACAATGAGTTTGGAACGATCTTGCTTCCACTCAAAGGTTATCTTTGATAAGAATTCCTTCAGTCTCTACATACATGTTTAAGCTACAGAAGATAACCTTGGATGTTTTCTTATTAGTTCTATGGGTTAATACTACTAAATGTCAAATAAAATACCTCAGATTTTATTAAATAAATAAATTATTTGTACAATACAATTTAAGGCATCAATCCCAACAATCGTTAGACTCTCTATCAGGATCAACATGTTCATCTTGAATTGAGGATTGTAAAGCAATTCCCTTATTCTTCTTCTCGATTTTTCCATCCAGAGACATCTCAAAAGTGAGCATTGAGCCAAACAATTCATCAACTTTCAACTTTGTTATGTTTTGAGCTTGCTCAATGGCAGTAACTTTCATGTCAAATTTTTTAAGTAAATACCTAAGCAACTTTCAATCAAGTCTTTCTTCTGAAATTTTTTCATTTAGATCAAAGCCTCATTTGCAATGTCTAGTAACCAAACATTGAATCAACAATTGATTTTTTAATTGTGAATTTTAATGTTAGAATGTTTTCCTTGTTCCTTTCCTTAAGCAAAGGAGTCAAGATTCTCAAACTTCGAAGCCAACAACTATAGCCTTGACCTTTTAATATTTGAATTTCCTTCATGGGCAACAGATAAAATATCCCATGCCTCATTTGTAGAGACGCAAGTATTAATCAGCCTGAATATGTTATGATCAACACCATTAAATATGGAATTTAATGCTCGAGAATTCTCTAAAGATGCTTCATCTTCATCTTCAGACCATTGAGATTCTAGCTTCAAGATTTCCTTTCCATCATCAATTTTGGTGGTTAGATGAGACTACCTAGAGATTACAACCTTCCATGTTTTGCTATCAATCAACTTTAGAAAGGCAGACATTCAAGCTTTCCAATATGAATAGTTTGTTCCATCTAGAATAGGGGGACGAGTGGTGGAGCCACCTTCTTTGATCTCGTTCATGATCGAAGCACCTGAGATAATGGTGACTTGCTCTAATACCAATTGTGAAAAGAACGATAGGTTGACTCGTCACTCGAATTAGGATGTTAAACGAAAAGCACTAGCAAGCACTGTAAAATAAAATAAGTAAATGAACATAGGAATTGGTAACCCAGTTCAATGATAAACCACCTACGTCTGGAAGACAGTGTGCCTAAGAAAGATAATCCACTAATATTAAATAGTTAAGCAATTACAACGTAGCACTTATCTATAATACATTGACTACTACATTGACTCATGTAGAGCCCAACTCACAAAAAACCTAGGCTCCCCCAAGATATGAGACTCCCTCTTAATTGTATTAGGCTCCCCTTAAGTGATAATATTAGTATTGAATACACTTCGGTTTCTGACAGTGTGTGAGACTCCACTCAACTTGATTATCTTCTTTGTAACTCGAACTCCCTTGACATGAGAACTTAGGCCCCCTAAGTCGTGAGAACTTCATTCTCAATAAATAACACCTTATGCTCCCCCTAAGGCTTGAGAAATCCTTCTCAATGAATGAAATCTTAGGCCCCCCCTAAGAGCGAGAATCCTTTCCCTTCATCTGTGCCTTAGGCTCCCCTGGAACAAAATAACCTTCACGTTCTTGAACGATTCATACAGTGACATTGCACAATGGAAAATAGTGAGCAAAGATCAAGAACACTTTGTTGAACAAAACGACCCCCAAGAATAAATACCCTCCTCACAATAAACAAATGCGGCCACCCTAAATAGGGGCCAAAAATCTTCTCTTAAAACTACGGCCAAATAAGGAAGTAATTTCCAGAAAATATTTTCCTTTTTGCCAAAATAAGATCCACCATAAATAAAGAAAATATCGATCCAAATGTTTCTGCTGAGATTTCCCAGATTAGGAAATTAAAATATTTTCTATATTAATTTAAGATTAGGAAAGAAAAATATTATGCAGGAAATAGTAATATCTGAAGCAAATGTTAAGACTTCATTTATGACAACTGCAAAATCATGAGTCCTCATAAAAAAATATAGAGACAATCAACAAATCTCCGAGACTTGTCTTTAGTTTGCATGCTTTTTCTTCAACCATGTGAGACCTACGAAGTTCCAGTAACGGCAGTAGCCTTTGGCGAGCATATTTTCGGGCGACTATGATTCCCTCCATGAAGGCGTTCACCAAGACAGTCATGACCTCTGTCGGCACGTTTTTAGTAGGCAAAACTCAGTTCTTGGCATTCCAGCAACTTCTTTTAGAGTTACGACGCTTACCCGTTATATTTCGGCATTGGTTTTGAGTTACACACTTCTTAAAGGACTCCAAATATGTAGAATATGGTTAGGTGAGCCATTTTTAGAGATTAAAGAATATGGTTAGGTAAATCATTTTAGAGATTAAAGGTGGTTTTTGCAGCAAGAATATACGCTTGAATCTTTAATTTTAGTGTTGATATTTTTGTTTTAGAAGTTAGCTGAAGCATTTTGTAGTAGTTGGAATCCAAGTTGAGGTGAGGGATGCCACTGTTAGTTAGTTTGGGCATATATTGTGATGGCATAAGATGTAGCCACGTATTGTTATGTTGTGAAGAATATATAATGAAAAAACTAGTTCGTGTAAAAGAAAGATGTGAAATAGAATGGATAGTACTTTAAGGACAGTTTATAGATTCAATTGTAATATACTAATCAAGGTGATCAAGCTAGACTAATATTGATGAAACTAAAATAAGACAGCAAACCAAGCTATGAATTGAGTCAAGTTACTTTATTTTACATATTAAGCTTTTGCTACTTTCTTTAGGACATTCACATATTTGAATCCCAAAGAAGAGATTAGCTCATGATTAAGGATTTAAAGAACAAAAATGTAGGTGCATGATGTGTTAAATGAAAAATGAACAAAATTCAAGGTAATGAACAAAAATAAATAAGTAAATAAATAAATGGATGAATAAATAGAAATAACAATTAAGTGAGAAAGACCTACGTCTTCTCAACTAAAATAACAAAGAAATTGAGATGATGAAGAAATAAGAGCTTGAATACAAAATGTAAGCTGCTAGAAATTTAACTTAAGGGATGAAATACATAAATCAAACTAAAATAAGACAAGAAAACTAAAACTTGAAAAGATAAAGCATACTAGCCTTGGATCTATCTTGATTCAATATTTGTCGAGATGAATCAAGATGTGACAGCACCGAATTTGTGCAAGCTTTTCAGCTCAAATACTCAAGAAACTATAAAAGACAGCAAATAAAAAAAAATTATAGTGCAGAGAAGAAATAATAGAGTAGGTTAGAAGGAAGAATGGATTCTTGGATCATTTGAAGAGCTTTTGGTCTCTTTTTATAGAGTTGAAGAGGAGGTGGCTGCTGAAGAAGAGGGGTCCTGGGCTGTTGGTGGAGAAAATCCTGAAATTAAACCTAAAATTGAATCTGGAAATTAAATAAATTCTGCTTTGGCACATTGATACAGCAATCTATTTTAGTGTTGCAACAATTTGGCTTCAATGACTTTTCTGCAAAAATACATCAAAATTTTAAAAAAAAAAAAAAAAAAAAGCCAAATTCAACTATTTTTTCACAATTAAGATGAAAAAAACACCATCTATAAATTATTTGCTATTTTAAGCTTGATTATTCTATGAAAAAGACTAAATATGTGCATTTTACATCAAAATCTTTAGGCTTAGAAGGTAAGTAATTCTCAAAATAATGAGCGTTTATCGGACTACTTATATATAGGGTAGGGGGCGGATGTAACATGGTCGAAATGTATAACAGTGACACATACCTAGAGAGGTTTGGGTAGCCAAAATATTATGACATAACTTGGATATAATGTCAAGCACGATGTCACAGATAATATGTATGATAAGTGAGAAACACAAAAGCAAACAAAAATATAAAGATATAGAGATTAATAACCTAGTTCGGTGCAAATTCACTTACGTCTAGGGGGCTGTGTATCTGGTGGAACAAAACGTTATTATATAAAGAGTTTATCAATTACAACGAAAGTACTTATCTGATAGACTCCCTCTTCAGTGACTTACGTACAATTATCTCTTCAGTTTCAACTTAGGCTTCCCCTAAGTTTGAGCTTCTAACTTCCACAAAGAAGTTTCTCCAAGTATGAGATCCCCTCAAAGTAACAATTTAGTCTCTGAATTTTGATTTGTAACGATTTAGTCTCTATACTTTCAAGTTTATATCAATTTAGTCCCTGAATATTAGTATGTACCAATTTAGTCCTTGTATTTTCAAATTTGTAACAATTTAGTCCCCAACGTAAAAGAAATCATCAAAAATTGATGACAATTTTTATTATTTTATGATGTAGACTATGTGTTTTATAAAATTATCGAGTCTCTAATTAGTTTATCGATTTATTTATGCAAGAAATCTCATTACATTTGCATGCCAATTTCTACGAAAGGGACTAAATCATTATAAATTTCAAAGTACGAGGACTAATTTATTACATAGTAGATTTTAGAGACTAAATTGTTACAAAATCCAAAGTTTGGAAACTAAATCGTTACAAACCAAATTTGAGACTAATTATTACTTTTATAAAAATTTAGAGATTAAAAGTGACTTTTAACGCTTCTGTGCTTTCAAGTGATACTACTTTCAACGTTGAAGCACATACATTCATTCTTACTCTAAAAATAAAGCTGACTCTTGTTAATGTGTCCATAGTTAGACGAACAACTTTGATGCTTTTCTATTGCTTTTATACGAAAAAAACATGTAGAATATTTTATTGAAATCTTCTTAAAAAACACAAAAAAAAAATAAAATATAAAGGAACTTCATAAACTATAGGATCTCTTGGATTACATGCAATTTCAATAAAGTTCATGCTATACAAAAGAAGGCCAATAAAAAAAGCCATGTTCTCTTTGGAGACAACCATTTTTGATAATACAATAAAGCGCTTTAAGCTATACAATTGCTTATTGGGACAAAAAGCTTTGAAATGTGGATATTTATAATGAGGTAATTATTTTTGTTGCCTTCTTTTAGGTGAGTTTAGTTTTAATTATGCATCTTGAAATTTGTTAGAAGTAAACAGATTAGGGATAAAATTGTTTGAAATGGAGGGTTAACATTTTGACAATTGAAACTGGCTAAACTAAGGAAAAAGAAAAAAGAAATAGCATTAAAATATATTTTTATTGACCAATCAGAATTGCCTCATAAAATCTATAATTGCCTCAAAAGGTCCAATATACATACATTATTTGACTTTTTGAATAATAGTCCAGACGAACTTATGAAAATAAAACATTTTCGCATAGAAGACATAAAATATATATTAGACATTCTCGAAATGGAAAAGAATTTTGCAAAATTGGAAATCCATTGGATTTTTTTTTGTAGAAAAACTTATAAAAAAACGGAATCCGTATACTCAAAATAAATCAAAAATTTCATTAAATAAATATGTGTATCTAGGGGTAATTCACTTTGAAGCAACTATTCCCTAGATACATATGTCGTGATATTTTAGTGATATTTTATTTATTTCACAATTGAATCAATTTAAAACAGACCTAAAGTTAGGGATTTATCAATCGGTAATGTTGCTCCAATACCCAACCAAAGGGCTACTGCGGTACCAATCAAAAAGACGGATGTCGCTACTGGACGACGAAATGGATTTTGGAATTCATTGACATTCTCCAAAAACGGTACAGTTAATAATCCCACCAGTACGGAAACCATTAAAAGAACAC
Source organism: Benincasa hispida (assembly GCF_027475165.1). NCBI lineage: Eukaryota > Viridiplantae > Streptophyta > Magnoliopsida > Cucurbitales > Cucurbitaceae > Benincasa > Benincasa hispida. Next base: position 49,506,042 of record NC_143482.1, read on the forward strand.
CCAATAACTTATTTGGCACTATACGAAGTATTTGAAATACGGAAAGAAATACCATTCTGGCAATATTTCCAAAGGAGTTGCAAATGGATCTGCGGGTTCACCAATCATTGATGGTTCTAGAACCGCTAAGCCCACGTTACATGCAATAGTACCTAGAATTACTACTGGAAAAATATATAAAATAATCTGGTTATACAGAAAAAAAAAA